>NW_006921830.1:4753769-4768562 GCF_000298275.1 Orycteropus afer afer
GCCATCTTGCCCCGCCTCCCCCATATCTTTTTCATAAGCATAAAAACTAAACAAAATTATTTTCGATAAAAGCACAGCCTTTGATATGACATTATTATCTCATAGGCTAGGTGTTCACTTGTTTTGCGTTGGTAGTTGGCTTTGAAGGGTACAAGTGCTAGATAAATACATGTTCACTCATAAAGCTTGACCTTTAATCAAGTGTGACACATGTAGGCTCTGATAGTGTACACTCTTGTACGATTTTGTATGAGAGGTCATGTGCAAACCTGAATCCTAAATATATGGATGTGCATCACAACCTTTTAAATCAATGACTCAATCATAAGAACTCCACATATATGCTTTATTATGAAATGGACAAACTTAACTGTATAAGTCCACAATTGGTGGTCTCCAATGTGTTAACATTTTAACATATATATATAACACATTTTCTGTGTTGTTAAATTAAAGAAGTAATTTAAATCCCCAAGCTTTACTATCCTTATATATATTAAGGATAATAAAAACTTTATTATTTGGATTAAATAAGTCTGCATATATAAAATTCACTTTCATGTAGTAGGTACATAAATATTAATTTTCTTCTCTCTCTTCTTTTTTTGTCCCTGACTCAAATGGCTTGCCTAGTCCCACTGGAAGCAAAGTTTAAAGCATCAGTAGGTGAATCTGAAACTGACCCATGCAAATAATGGGTTTTAATGTTTAATGGGGACATCTGGTGGTGGAGTGCCTAAGGCATTTGACTGCTAACCAGAGGTTGGCTGTTCAAACCCCCCAGCCACTCCTGGGAAGGAAGGTTGGGCAATCTACTTCCGTAGTGGTACTGCCTCGGGAACCCTCTTAAGAAGGGGTCTCTATGAGTCGGATCCGACTCCATGACAGTGAGTTTTAGTGAGTAATGTTTAATGTGGTGATACTCGAAGTTACTGAATTTGTAATTGTTTTCCCTTTTGAAGACATTAGCATATTAAAACAATTAACCCAAAGAATCCACACAAACAATTGTAATTTCAGATACTACACTAGCAGAGCTCCCAACCCCTGTGCTCCGTTTTGCTTATCTGTGGGGTCTGTCCCTGAATGCCCTGACTTACTGAGAGAAATAAAGTATGTACCATATTGAAAATTCAAAAATCTGAAAATACACATTTGCATTTCTGTGCAATCGTTTGATTTCATTAACACAAAACTAGAAACTATCAAGATTTTGTTGCCTAATGGTCTTGTTTGGGTCCTTTGCAAAAGCAGGATTCTTCTTCAAGTCTAATCACTCTCCCCAATTTATCTGGCTAAATTCTGCTCAACTTTAAATTTTTTATTTAGATATAATTTTCCTGGAAAGTCTTTTATTTTTTACAGCCTCATACCATTTGGTGTACTTCCATGGCATACTGTGATTCTCCTTTTAAGATATTTCTCTTTATATTGAAATTACTTTCCTTGTATTTCTACCTATCTATTAGGCAGTAAGCTCCCTGAGGGCATAGTCCTCCTATATTGCTTACAGTCATCTCCCCAACGCTAGGTGTTATACATGACTCGGTGTCTATATCCAATAAATATTTTAAAATTGAAGCTCATTAGGAAAATAAAAGGGCTTGCTTTGGGAGCTACTTCAATAAAACCCAGAAAGAGATATATGTAAATCCACATTATAAACTCAGTGTTTGGGAGGCTGCTTTGACTTTTCAACTCTTCAGCCTACTATGCTCATTCTCTATATGAGGGTTTGCTTTCTGGAGAAAAGCTAAGTGATGCCTTGTGAAAACATTGACTGTTATGTAATTGGACAGTTTTATCACCAGCAAAATGATCAACTCAATATTTGGAATCAAATCTCAGATGAACCTGTCATCTCTTGCAAATTCTTAAGAGATCCAAGATGTATTTTACACTAGTTGTCCTGATTTTAACAATAGAAATAAGCACAGAAGAGTGAAATAACATAAACCAGTGATGCACAGAGGTGGAACATAATTTCTTTGGAAGCTATGTACTAGAGACAAAAGTGTTGAAAGGCTAATTATAATTGTTGTCTTTAAAGGTGATTTGATTGCTTGGTGAGCAAATGACTTTCGGCTTTTTCAAAACCTCAGTGTATCTTATTTCTGATCTAGGAAACAAATGCCACTGTATTCAAACACACTCTGGCAATCAATGATTGCAACAATTCAAGAAGGAACACTACTAGGCGGAATTAGAAGAGCAGCCTATGTTACTATTGGACTTTTCGTCCATGTATCAACATTCTCAGTTTTCTTGAGTTTAATTCATATAGGGAGTAAAACTACTGACATATTGAACTAATTTAGTAGTATTTTTCTGCTATTACAGTAGACATACCAGTTTTAGACAATTATACCTAAAATACCATATGAACACTGAATTTGTCTCACTGCAATTTACCTTTCCCTGTGATTGCAATTTGTGAAGATAGGTGGTAAAATTACAACTTGATTTTTTTTTTTTAACTTTAGTCAGAGTCTATTCCTTTCATTTTATAATTTCATGCTGAAGTAAGTTGTCACTAAAATATTGAGGCAAAATGATGGAATTTATGGAAATAGATTCAAAGGAACTTTATCGAACACTAAATATGTATGGTTTTAACATCATTTAAAGAAAGGAATCAGTAAATCATCAGGCAAGTTCAATATCTCTCCAAGCAATTTCAGATATTTAAATATTCTGTTAACCATGACATTTATTTTACTAAGTCATTATCTGTAAAACAAAATCCTAGTATTTTCACCATTCACTGTTTTTATTAGTATTTGTCAAGGTTTATTGAATTTGTGTCTTAGTGAGGAGCATGCTATGTGGTTCTTGAAAGAAAAGAAATGAAACAGAGATATTCTTTATGCCTTTAGAAGCTTGTAATCTAATTCGGGTCATTTTAAATACCAAAACTGATTTTCTGTAATTTAAATTGCTATTACTGTGGATTATGACAGATTACCCTAGTAGACTGCTGTTTAGCAGCTAAAGAAGAGATAAATAGAAGAGAAACAGTCAAGCAGGATCAAGACTGAAAGGCTTCCCAAAGAAGATGAGGTTTATTCTATGTTTAGTAGATAATATACTTGCCCTTGTAATCAGAAGAAAAAAGTCCAATTGGCTTAACAAGTAAAAGGGATTTATTGACTCCTGGAAGAGAAGAATTCAGAGGTAGATCTGGCTTCCAAATATAACTGATCCTGAGGTGCATAATGTCATGAAGGCTCTGGCTTTATTTCTTTACCATCTTTTGACACTATACTCTCCAAGGTATTGGAGTCATGTTCAGACACCCTTCCTTTGGTAATAACAGTGATTGCAGAAGTTCTAGACTTTATTCATTCATGTTGCTCTCTTGAGCATGAATTATCCTGAGATGAACTCTGAAATTATCTCTGAACTAATTTCTTTAGCTAGGGGGATGGAATGCATATGTGCTACACCTGTAGCAGGAGGTCAAATTCCCCAGAAGCTCCTGTATCTCAAATGGAAATAAGAGGCTATTAGGAAGAGGAACAGGAGAATGAAGTGCTGAGAAGGCAACCAACAACAGTGGGTTCATGCAGCTTTAAGCAAGTTAAGATGATAGATTTAAGGAGAGGGTCAGGCAGAAGAAGTTATATGGCAATCAGCAAGTTATGTAGGATCACATATATCATCTTAATTATCAGTCACTCCACGGAAGGAAGATTGGGCAATCTACTTCTGTGGTCATAATGCCTCAGGAATCTAAGGACGGGTCACTATGAATCAGATCCGACTTGATGGCAGTGAGGGGTTGTTTTTTTTTTTGATCATATAAAGAAAGGATCTCTGGTTGTGTAGTGGATAAAGCATTTGGTTGCTAATCAAAAAGTCAGAGGTTCAAACCTACTAACCATTCCATGGAAGGAACATGGTATCATCTACTTCCCTAAAGATTTACAGCTTGGGAAACCCAATGGAGGTTGCTGTGAGTCAGAATCGACTAGCTGGCAGTGAGTTTGCTTTTTGGTTTTATCATATAAAGAAACTGAGATATTGATAATTATGTAATAGAAATTTTCGGAAGATCTTGAAGAGTAGTTTGTGGGTGTTAATTTTAGAAGTTGTATCATGTAATAGGTACCCTGGGTTAAAAGTTGCCCTGGCTGAAACTAATCACCTTTCCTCCCCCAAATATATACCAAAAAAAGAAAAACCCCAAAACCACACACACACACACACCCCAAAACTCACTGCATTGGAGTGGATTCTCACCCATAGTGACTCTCACTGGGTTTCTAAGGCAGTAAATCTTTACAGAAGTAGATTGCCCCATCTTCCTTCCATGCCCTAATATGTATAAACCAGAAGAGCAGCTGTTTCAAAGCTACAAACAACATACCAACACAAGCCTTTAGTTATATATGAACAAAGCAATAGCACTGGAAGGCTGAAGTTATGTGAGTGTGGATGTCATGGACTGAGAAGTTTAGTTTTTCTAGGTATGAATTGGAGCTTTACTGGTGGTTCTATGAGTAAGTTCCCCAGTTCCAAGTGGAGACAATGTCATGGAACTGATTACATCTTGGCATAAATGTACATAGTTTGTATTGTTGATGTTCCACAGGTTGTGATATCTTTAAGACTGACAAATAGATTTTCTGATGTAAAATTCTGTATTCTGAAGTTACTATTTTCTTGGAATCAAATAAAGATATACTCCTGTGAATATTACAAGGCCTTTAGTATAAGAGGCTCTCCAGAAATAGACTTTAGACCCTGCTGAGAGGGATTTTTTTTTTTTTTTTTTTTTGGTAGCATTGTGGCAGTTTCATTATGGATTTGGAGCTGTGGAAATATTCAAATAGTCCCAGTGGTTGGAGGTAAGCAGGCTTTTATCATATTATGTTGGAAACAGAAGAGGAGAAGGCTCAGTGAAGACTACTGAGGAAGAATGTGAGTCTGCAGCTCTGTGAGCATTGGCAGCTAGTAGTCCTTATGAGTAATTCTCTATGTTGTACTTGCCTTCCATTTTATCCAAATACTCTGGTGGCATAGTGCCTAAGGCATTTGACTACTAACCAGAAGGCTGGCAGTTCAAACTCACCAGCCACTCCTCGGAAGGAAGGTTGGGCAATCTACTTCCGTAGTGATACTGCCTCGGAAACCCAAGGAGGGGTCGTTATGGGTCAGGTCTGACTTGACAGCACCTAACAACAACAACAGTAAAATATATATTATTTAAATGTATAGTATTGTCTTTGCTCAACTAGATGGAAAAGAAGTATAATAGAACCAGAATGAAGTTACCCGAGCGATAGTTATGAGTTCTTCCTCGATGCCAGAGTGGTGATAATAGTGATGATCCACCCTGAGGAGAATTGTGATTAATGGTCTTAGGTGGGTCATCAACAGTAGTGGAAGCTGTAGGGCTACATAGTCAAGAGGGCTGAAGGGAAAAAAACATCCCGGAGTACCACCAGACAGTCAGAAATATCCTTGACTAGAACCAAGTCTCTTATAAGTAGCTAAGGATGCTCCAGTGGAAGTTATGTAACAGAAATGTAAATTTATGCTTTTATTAAAGGCTGGGAAGGCAAGGCCTTTTGGCTAATACTGTTAGAAGTCAGGGTAATTATAGTATAGAACAGTGTTGGAGGAACATCTTACAATATTACTAACCCCAAACCAAAAACCAGACTCACTGCCATTAGTTGATTCCGACTCATAGCAATCCTCATTGAGTTTCCAAGGCAGTAAATCTTTATGGGAGCAGATTGCCCATCTTCCTTCCCTGGAGCAGTTGGTGGTTTTGAACCACCAACCTTCTAGTTAGCAGTCAAATACCTTAGGCACTGTGCCATCAGAGCTCCTTTTACAGTATTATTAGTCATGTAAAAAGTAGATCAGAGGGCAGAATAAACTGAAGGTGAGAGGGACTGATGGGAAAGTGAATGAGAGTACACATTTTAATGAGTTTAAAATTACTATTTCAAAAGAACTTGCAAGTAGGTTAAGTAAAACAACAACATATATGTTGTGAGGGATAGTGGTAGTTGAAAAGAAAGTAGTATACTCTGGGGAAGAAGAAATAAGAGAACGGATTTCATATTTCTAGTTCTCTTTCTACATTTTTTGCCCACACAGTTCAGACTAGATCATGAAGTAACATCAAGTCCTCCTTTTCAAGAACACTGCCATAATTCACAAATACTCCATTTCATATGGTCTTTACTTTGCTTAGATGCACACTTTCATCAGAATAGTAAAGCTGAATGTTTCCTTATATCCATGATGTTTTTATTCTTTTAACTCGTGGAAGTAATTTTAGAAGATACAGGAAGTATCCAAGATCATTTCTATCCATGTTTTATTTTTATGGGTATGATAGATTTTGAAGTGACAAATCAAACTTCTAAAGTGCCAAGTGATGTCTGGCTCTTTAATATGAAACAAAAGACTAACTAAAACAGTATGTGTTTCTCCTGAAATTATTGTATTGGACTTTAACTAGATTCCTTGCATAGTGTGTCTTGCATGTTGTTTATTAAGCATTGTGCTGAATCAGAGGGGATACTGAAGAGTTGGATGGGCTTGCTATGGTGAGAAGATAGCTGTTTGACATGTGGTGATATTTAAAATTTAATGTAATTATTACTTTTGACAGATTTTTGAATCACTTGTTAATGTACATACAGCTCCCCATGTGCTTCATTAGCTAGAGAATATTTAGCTCCAATTTCAGGGGTCATCTTCACCTTTAACAATTATAATCATTCTATGATTTAATTTTGATCATTTGTCTATGGGTCCTTGTCACAGACAAATGGATAAAACAATGTTTGTAGTTATAGTCAAGTGATTTTTAAATAATTTGAATAGCAATGAAAGACCAAAATATGTTTCCAAGTAGAAGAAAACCTTATATTATTATTATACGAGTTTTGTTTTAATATTTAAAATATTAGCATAAATGCTGTTGAGATTACAAGTCCTATCTTCCTTTAAGATTCTGATTCTTTAGAACAATAAAGGTATTTTTTTGCTAAATTATCTTTAATGAAGAAAATCTTAAATTTCTTTAAGATACTGCATGGAAATAGAATTGGTGGTGTCTTATTTTCTCTAATGTTAAAGTTAACTGATAAAATAGCTTTAAAAGTAATCTTTAAACTGTGTTTTTATGTTTATTTGAACAGCTTGACAATATTTTATACTCATAAAGCTAACTCTTTGGAAAACAAATTTGAAGATTTCTTTTGCTAAAGTCTTTTATAATTTATCATGTGTGGAAGATGCTTGGTAGGAAAAACTCAATAAAAACAAACATTCTTTTTTACAAGTGTCACATAAAACTTGGTAGCATACTTGCTTGTATAAGTCTTTCTTCCTTCCCCTTCTGTCTTCTACTTTCTTTTTCTCTTCTTTCTACCTTCCTATTCATGCGAAAGAACTCCATAGTAATTGGGAAATAAACATTCTGGTCACAATTCTGTAGTGTCTTAGATATGTAATAACTTTTTAGTTCATGCTATGTGAGATGAAGATAAAAGCACAGAGGGTTATTTTCTTGAGGGTATGAGATGTGTCCGTTTCATTTGTTATTTTTCCTGTTCTAACACAGTGAAGTATAATAAGCACTTTCATCATGAGTTCCAGTAAAATAAAATAACAGTATAAAAATGAATCTGAGCCTTACGTCTAACTGCTGGTATATATTTATAGTAAACTTTAGGACTTCAGAATACTCTTTTTGTAACACTGCTTACTTTCATAGCCTTTTACATGACCATATAGGTTACTTATGATATGGTTCTTTCTAATTGTTTTCTATTAATATTTTGTGTCTTTTTTTTATAAATAAAATAAATTTCAAAATTTTGAGGTGGGTTTTAGCTTTCCTTTCTTTAAAAAAAAGTTAAGATTCAATTGCAAGTGAAGTATATTTCTTTTTTCTGTAACAGAGGACCAATTAAATGATAATAGTTAGAGAATAGTTTGGACAAAAATTAGGTACTCAGTTTCTGTAAGTTCACATGTTCTTCCCTCAGTTTTCTAATTTAGGAACTTTTGCTTTGGACCATCTGGATGCAGAGTTCCACAATCAAAATACTAGAAATATTATCACCTTAAATCTTAATTAAAATATTTGTTCTCTTAATTTATTCAGAAGACATGGATATCTACATGTTTAAGTGTTGTCAAGTTTTTCCCATTTTATCTTTATAGCTGGGAAATCTTAGCACACAGAAAGTAAAGATTGGCTCATTTTCCCCTCAGACTTTCTCTTTTTCTTTTTCAGACACCAGGCTATCCAATACTTGGTTTCAAATTTGTGATCACCAGCCTAAGGCACTTGGCTGCTAACTAGAAGGCTGGCAGTTCAAACCCACTACCCACTCCTGGGAAGGAAGGTTGGGCAATCTAGTTCTGTAGTGATATTGCCTCGGAAACCCAAGGAGGGGTCACTATGAGTCAGGTCCGACTCGATGGCAAATAACAACAACAACAGTATTGAAAACACATAAAACACATGAATACCCCTAAAACTCCTCAAATTTTAAATGTTGAGGGAGGTATAGTTTCATTAATTCAGAATTAGAAATGTTAACAATATCATAATTACTATAGTTCTGAGTATGGCACATGTAGGATTCTAGAATATGACAACAAGGTCACAAATGCAAAGAGTAAAATTTAATTATTTAATGTTGAGAGTCACCTGATTTGTCTTTACCCAAGCAATAGTGAAAATATGTACCCGCTATGGCGTAGTGCCTAAGGCATTTGACTGCTAATCAGAAGGCTGGAGGTTCAAACCCACCAGCCACTCCTCGGAAGGAAGGTTGGGTAATCTACTTCCGTAGTGATACCGCCTTGGAAACCCAAGGCGGGGTCCCTAAGAGTGGGATCCAACTCAACGGCAGTGGTTTTTTTTTTTTTTTTTTTTGTAAAGACCCACATTTTTATTTGACATTTTGGATTAATTGGTAATATGGATTTTAAAAATTGAGAAAATTGTCATGTACTATTAGGAATATTGGCTGCAAGGTGGCAAGTCAAGATAACTTGGGGGAGAGGTAGATGGCAAAGTCATTGTAATAAGCAAGAAAAAAATTTAAGTATATTTTCATTCACTTGAAAAAGGATGTACTTATTCTAAGAGATGACAAATATACACAAAAGTATGATCTTTCTTTATTTTATCCCTGCTGACTAATGTCGCTCCCACAACTTATTCTAATGGATTAAATTTTTGTAGTTCTTAAAAAATCTCTGAAATAGGGTTTTAATGCACTGAGGACAATAATTCTTTTCTTTCTTTCTTTTTTTTTTTTTTGGAATGGTATTGGAAGAAAGAACTAAGTTTAGTTTTGCTTGGTTCATGTTGCATTTTGATAATATGGCATGAATTGGTACAGAATAAAAAGGAAAATGAAAAGTATGTTCCCATCTTGTGATAGTTTCTGATAGGATGTGCTTCTGTTTTAAAAGAGTTAGATTCTATTTGTTTATGTATCTCTCTCCACTTCTAGATTATGTTTATATGAAGTCACAGTATGTCATTTCCTATGTCCAAGACTTCTTTAAATATCTGTTGAATTAAATCCAATTTAGGTTTAACAGTTTTGTATTACTTTATAACTTGTACACAAAAATATTGCTAGTATATTTTTATTTATTGTTTTATATTCACAGAATTTTAATATTTTCTCTATAACAAAACTTTATTGTTTTTAATGCTCCATTATACTTTTTATTTCTGAAGTCTTTCTTGGTCTTGCCTCAAGCTTTTTTCCTTTGAAAGATGAGAGGAAAAATTCCTTTGATAATCCATTTAAAAGAAAGGTCTTTCTTACTGATATTCTACAAAAGTCCTTGTATTCATATATACCATATAGTTTCAATAATAATTCAATGTGAAGAAAGATTATAGCCTCTCTTTTCTGTATGTTTGCACACCACAAAATAGAAGCTTATTTCCATCTGCTTCATAGTTTTGTGATCTAATCTAGGCTATAGTCCCCAAACAAGTTTATCAGAAACCTTCTGTTTAAGCCTAAAGCCCTTGCCTCCATTTATCTTAGTTGAAATAGAATTATTGACAGAAATGATTTCTGGAGGGAAATTAAGAAAGATAATTAATATGGTGCCCCTCACAGTTACCAAATGTTGTGTTTATCTCTTTTTGTTTTGGGGGAGGTATAGCAACTCCATTCAATTTAAATAAATTGGTATAAAATTTGGCACAGGGACACTCAACTCAGAGACCTTATTAAATACAAGGATGATACTACATTCCATTTAAGCAGCACCTGTTGAAAATTAACACTTAATAGGGTACAATTACTTAACTGTTGCCTCAAGAGGAAAATTGCCTTATCTTTTTAATTCAATTCACTTTGCTTCGAAGAATTTGATGTACATTATTCAGCTCCTGGCTGCAAACAGAGGCAAAATTACTTATTCATTAGAAAGCAAGCCCTTTGGTTGTCAAGTAGTCCTAGTAAACAGCAGAAATATCCCCCCTCCCTCCATGAATTTTTGTTTCAAACACTTGCATTTCGTTTTGTGTGTATATTTTATGTAATGAATTCCTTAGCATCAAATAGGTCATCTAGGGCTAAAGGAGTAAGTATAACCTATGTACTTATTTTCAAAATTAACTTTTATTTTTTATTTGACATAATCTAAACATACAGTTTAAAAAGTCAAATAATGCATAAGGCTGATGACAAAGTAACAATAATCTCCTAGCTCAGAGTTTCTCCCCAAATTCCTCTGCCTGGGGTTAACTTCAATGAGTACTCTTTGCAGTGGCCTTTCTGGTGTTTATGAACAGACAATATTGGATTAGTTGGTATCTATGTTATCAGTTGTTAAATGTTTTGAAATTTACCCTTGTTCTTCCCCATCCCCAATTCTCATTTCCCAGAATCAATTTCTTTCATTTCTATTGTAAAGAATTAGTGATAAGTAACAGAGAACCACACAAAGAAAAAATGAGGCGATTATTTGCTGCAGAAAAAGATGAAAAGTTATTAAAGAAAGGCAATGTAATTGTAATAAACTTGACTCAATAACAAATATTATTTATGTGATCATAATAGTATTAAATTTAAATATTGATTTGCCTCAGAACCATGATATAACCATACTGAAAGAAGGTAAGAAGAAATAGTGTGCTGATGTTGTAAAGGTGGTAAGATCATATAAATATCAGCTAGCTAATAGATAGTGTCTAAAATAGATAAAGCAGCCATATAAACATAAAGCACATTCAGAAATATGAATGTAAATAGCAGACCAAAACTTAAAGAATGTGTATCCTCTCTCTGCTTAGTTGGAAATATACTGTTTTTATTCCTTTAGTGATTACACTAGAGATCAGAATTTGCACACTTAATTCACTAAAATTCAAACATATTCGATACTTCTGTCTTCCTGTCAGACAAAATAAGAACCATAGAACATTTTATTTCTATTTAATGATGCTTCCCCAGACTTAGGTATTGTTTTGTGTGTTTTAATTCTATTTTATAACCACCAAAAAACATTTATTATTGTTTTATATTGCTATTTGTTCATTTTCCACTTGCTTTGTTCTTTATTCCTGGGATTCTAGTTCTTCTGCCTAAGTACTTCCTTCAGAATTTCCTTTGATGAAACAAGGTGTACCTTGGTTTTGATGGAAGGCAGTGCAAGTACAGGGCAGGGGAAATCTTGTGTGCAAAATGAATCTTACATGAAAATGTGCATTAAAAATCTTACATTAAAACACAGAGAAGTAGAGCTTTTTTTTGGTGGGAGATTGAAGCAGACATGCACCTAGAATCCTGCTGTATGATCTCTAATCTCTTGGACTTCAGCTTTACACCCTTTGGAACTCCAGGAACTTCAGTAAGTCTGTATTTTGGCTTTTGCTACATTTTGAATGATAGGCCTTGGAACTATGCAACATGGCACCCTTGGTACCAAGTGAGAGTTCACCTACCTGAAGATAAAGCCTTGCACAAATCCTTTTCTCAGTGACAGGAATAGAGAAAGTTGTTAAAGAAGGAAGAAACATGGGTATGAAAGAAGAGAAACAAAGGCAGTCAGATTTTTGCTGATAGTTCAGGTTAAGACAGCAGTCTTCAGGCAGTAGTAAGGCACAAGCTAACTCCATAGCATGGTTTCTCTTGAATTAAGTAGAGCAGCTTCTCTGGTGGCACAGTGGTTAAAGTATTTGATTGGCAACCAACAGATCAGTGGTTCAAACCCACCAGCTGCTCCACAGGCGAAAGATAAGACAGTCTGCTTCTCTAAAGATACATAGTCTTGGAAACCTTATGCAGCTCCACTCTGCCCTATAGGGTAGCTATGGTTGAAATTAACTTCATGGCATGGCAGTGGGTTTTTTTTTTTTTTTTTAATTCTGTAATTCTGGCCACATATTACCTGTTGCAAAATCATTGAACCCTAAATGGGAAAAATATAACACAATTACTTGTCCTCTCTACCTTTTGCCTAAGAATGTTGCTTTTACTTTGCCAAAAAAAAGTACAAATCATTGTTGATGCAGCTGTGTGTTTACAAAAGACAATGCAACACAGCCAATTTTTACTAATTATTTCACAGAAGGAGCATATTTTTGAAGGATAAAAAGGCATTTTCACAATCAATTTTGTTTTAATTTTCTCCTGTGTAATAAAAGTTGGAATGATATATATCCTGAAAGACTGCATTAATGAAACTATTCTTCCTATTTTATCTACCTATTTTTTGTCTCAGAATTGTGGGATTTTAGAAATACATAAAGATTGTATGGCATTGGTTTGACTGTATTTTTCTTTTTGAAAAAAAATTGTAATCTCTATAGAAAGAGCAGATATAATTTGATGTGATATATTATAAGGGAAAAGTAATTTTTAGTTTCTTTAATTTAGTGTTATTATTTCCAGAATTTAATCCTTGCAAAAGAATAAAGATTGTTTTCTGCCAGCCTTCATTTAAGTCTTTTCCTTTTCATCTTTAAGGGTTGTTGTTGTTTTATGTGCTGTCCAGTCAGACCCGACTCATAGTGACCCCTCCTTGGGTTTCCGAAGCGGGATCACTAGGGAAGTAGATTGCCCAACCTTCCTTCAAAGGAGTGGCTGGTGGGTTTGAACAGCCAGCCTTCTGGTTAGCAGTCAAGTGCCTTAGGCACTATGCTACCAGAGGTCCCTCTTTTAAAGATAGCCCATCTGAATTATTATTTATCCATTCCTGTTGTTTTTGTTAGGAGCTCTGGTGGCGTAGTGTCTAAGGCATTTGACTGCTAACTGGAAGACTGATGGTTCAAAGCCACCAGCCACTTCTCAAAAGGCAGGTTGGTCAATCTACTTCTGTAGAGATAAGGCCCCAGAAACCTAAGGAGGGGTCACTATGAGTGGGATCCGACCAACTCAATTGCAATGAGTTTTTTTTTTTTTTTTTTGTCTGCTGTTTATGTTGTGCCATCAAGTCAGTTTCAACTCATAATGACTCTATGTAGGCCCAAAAGAATGAAACACTGCCCAGACCTGCATTATCCATTCCTGAGAAGTTTTTAATTTCTTAAATTATTTGTCAATACCTTTTGCCATCCATCTCACTTGATTATGTATTTACCTGTTTTCAGGTGGGTAGCTAAATATAGTTAAAATCTTCCTCAACTGCTAGTGAATTGAAAATAGAAATAATATACACACTCTCATTCTGGATAATATTGGTAAATAAAGTGAGGTAGACATACTATATGGTGTATCATGTATTTAATGTTTGGATAAGGTAACATATATTTTGAAGATGTGATAAAATGTTCTTTGTTAGCTATCTCTGTAAGTTAGTTCATTTGAAATGCAACACAGACTGCAATATGTTTTAATAACTAGATTTCCTCCATAACCTTCCCAATGATTAAATCATATTTTAGTGACCTGTCTCAAACTAATCACATAACCGTTTAGTGGTTAAGTCTGCAGTGGAAACAAATCTAGAATATCTTTTAATTCATTAGCATTTTCTTTGTCCAATAACACTTAAAGTCATTTATATTGCTTGAGTGTTCAATAAATTTTACCCCTTCACTCTTTCTGGAATTAGTACAGTCATATTACAGATGACTGAAGCCTCATTTAATGAATAGTAAATCTGAATTAGGAGCTCTGGTGGGGTAGTTCCTAAGGCATTAGACTGCTAACCAGAAGGCTGGCAGTTCAAACCCACTAGCCACTTCTCAGAAGGAAGGTTGGGCAATCTACTTCCATAGTGATACCACCTCAGAAACCCAAGGAGGAATCGCTATGAATCAGATCCAACTCAACGGCAGTGTGTAAATCTGAATTATATCTCTATCCACATTTTAAACATTTTCAAATATAAACTGTATATACATTTTAAAAAGTTGTGTATTATTTGTAAGAAGGCACAAAAGAGGATTTCGTAGTGTAAGGAATATTTATTGACTGTTTCCCAATCACATATTTTCCATTCAGTGGTCTTTGCAGGTTTAGAGAATCTACTTTCATCCTATGTTCCAGGAGTGTGTAGGCTAAAATGAGTGTCTCATCTCATATCCCCAACCTTGGTTACTAATGTAGAGATAGAATGTGATGTAAGCTCTTTAAAGTAGAAGAAATAACAGGAATTCTGTTGGAAATATTGAGATCAATGTATTCTCTGTATATTAAGTAATCCATAATATGCAGAATTACATGTTCTGAGGAGGTAGGTTGGATCATAAGGAGGACCGATACACGTATCAGTCAGCTTGCATTAGGTTGTGATGCATAACAAATATCTCTCAAATCTCAATTGCTTTTA
>NW_006921830.1:4768662-4776295 GCF_000298275.1 Orycteropus afer afer
CTGGTCAGTATCAACTCTGCTCTCTTTCTCTATGTGTCATTTTCATTTGAGGATCTACATGGAGGAACTGTCCCTATTTGGGCTATGCAGTTCTCTTGGTATAAAAAAAAAGGGCCAGTGAGTGAGCCCAACCACTCAAATTCTCAAAGCTTCTGTTCAGTAGTGACATACTTCACATCTATTCACATTCTATTAGCCAAAGCAAATAATACGCCTAAGCCCAACATTAATTGGTTAAGGTAATTAGGATGTTAATGGGAAAAGCCAATTTGCCTTTATGTCTGACTAGTAACTTTCTGGAATTTTGTACCTACCAAGAGATAATGGTTATTAAAAAAAGTAAAATACATTTAAATGTTATTAAAAGTTAGATTTTAGTTTTAATTACTGGGAGAAAAATGATGTCGTCTTAAGTAATGATTTGCCTTTGGTTTTAATGAGATAAATATGCAGCAAGTAGTTCTGAAACATCCAGTGGAACTTCTCTAAATTTACCAAATGTTTCTCCAGATGTCTATAAGTGTCAAATTAAACTTGCAAATTATTTTGCTTCATGTGGGGTTTTTAATTGAAGAATCACTCATTTTCTTCTTTCTTCAAAATTCCTGACATTTGGTAGGTGATAATATTATAAAGGAAAACTTACTTTTAGCAAATTTATGTACTTATTTTTCTCACAATTAATTCCCTTGCAGCTTTTAACTCACACGTGTGGTGGTGATTGGCACCTATTGTAAATAAGATGTCTGTGCTTTATCAATAGGTTATGTTAAACAAAGCAAAGCAAACAAACAAAACCACAAATTAATAAAAACAAGAACAAAAATTTTCTTAACTAGCCATAGTTTTCTTTTAGAATGAGATGAAAATTGCTATTAATCTCAAAAATTTTATGTCATAAACAAGTCCAGATTTGATTTCATATTTCACTTGTTTAAATGCATTTTCCAAATATTTTTTTCTGAAAATTATATATGGCATTGTGTTATACTGCAAATTAAAGGTAGAAGCAGTGAAAAATAAATACGTATGTTGTTATTAGGTGCTGTTGAATTGGTTCCCACTCATAGTGACCCTATATATAACAGAACAAAATACTACCAAGTTTTATATATGTATATAAACATACCCACGTATATATGAGCCCTTATGGTGTAGCAGTTAACTGGTTGGTGGTTAATCCAAGGGTCAGTGGTTCAAGCCAGCTAGCCACTCCACTGGAGAAAGATGTGGCAGTCTACTTTCATTAAGATTTATAGCCATGTAAACCAGATGGGACAGTTCTACCATGTCCTATATGCTCATTATAAGTTTGATGTAGGTCTTTGAATTGGTTTGATCATGGCTGACAAAATGAAATGGAACAAGTAGAATCTTTACAATTTGGGTGATTTCTCATGGTAACCTGAATGGGAAAAATTATGAGTCGAAGTCCTGGAATGGAGACTCAGAAGAGATGTAGAGAATCTGTTCAGGAGCCTCATGTGTGAAACTGGATCGACAGGACTAAAAGAGCCACACATTCAAAGTGGTACAGTTGGCTGCCATCTTTGAAGCCTTGCTTTAAAGTTATGTAAATTTGCCCTCGCTTTGAAATGATTGAACGAACCCCTACTTGCAAGCATTTCTTCATCACAATCACTTTTACTTACTGCACATGCAGCTTTTAAATCATTAAGCAGGCTTCAAGTCTTTTCTTGTGTGAAAGTAAGCCTAAAGAAGAACCTTATACACCTGTTCTGACTCACCTATAAATGCCTAAAGACACAGTTAGGAATGGATCTCATGCATAACCTGGGGATTGCCCATATATGTGTACAGTCATGCTGTATAATATCCATTCAGGCAACATCCAGCCTTATATATGTCTGCAGCCCTATGAGGTTATAATAATAAACAACAAACAAACAAACGAACAAACAAACTCACTGCCTTCAAGTTGCTTGACTCATAGCGACCCCTCCTTGGGTTTCCGAGGCAGCATCTCTACAGAAGTACATTGCCCAGTCTTCCTTCTGAGGAGTGGCTGGTGGGTTTGAACTGCCAGCCTTCTGGTTACAGTCAAATGCCTTAGGCATTATGCCACCAGAGTTCCCATTCAAATGTAATGAGATTTATTATATTTAAATTTATGTTTGTCACTTTATTTTTTTGTTTTATGTTGGTTACTTCTATTTTAATTCCTCTATTTCACCTTTCTTGCTTTCTTTTGGGTTATTTGAACATTTTTTAACATCCACTTTATCTTTTGTGAATTTGAATTTCTTTGCTTTTTTTGTGGTTGATCTAGGGATAGTAAAGTACATACTAACTTTTCACAATCAATTTAGAATCAATATTTTATTACTTCAATTGGAATATATAGATCTTACTACCTTAGCCTCTCATTTACACTATAGTTTGCTTATACATTGACATACGATGAGAATATCTTTATTTCACCTTCATTTCTGAAGAATATTTTCACTAGTTATAGAAATATGGGTTGACAATTCTTTCAACACTTTAAAATGTGCCATTTTCTCCTGGACTTAAGGTTTCCAGTGAGAAATCTTCCATTATTTGCATTATTGTCCTCTTCAAAACAAAACAAACCTATGGAGTCTGTTCCAACTCATAGTGACCCCTCCTTGGGTTTCTGAGGCAGTATCTCTATGGAAGTAGACTGCCTGGTCTTCCTTCCAAGGAGTGGCTTATGGGTTTGAACTGCCAGCCTTCTGGTTAGCAGTGTCAAATGCCTCTTGTAGATAATATATTGGTTTTCTCTGGCTGTTTTCAAGATTTTTTTTTTTTTTTTTTTTTTTGCATTGGTTTCAGTTTGATTCTGATACATGTGGGTATGGATTTCTTTGGATTTCACCCTCTTTCTGGTTCACTCAACTTCTTATATCTGTAGGGATCTTTTGTTGAACTTGAGGTTTCCAAATATTTGTTTTAGTTGCAAACTCTTTCTTCTCTTTTCTAAATCTGATGACACAAATGTTAAACTGAGGCTCTGCTCATTTTAAAAAAATCTTTTTTTTCTCTATATTGTTGAGATGGTATAGTTTCTAACGATCTGTCTTCAAGTTTTCTGTCTCTCCTCTGTCATTTCCATTATTGAGTTTATTCCATGAGTTTTATTTTTTCAGTTATTGTATTTTTTTGACTCTAAATTTCCTTTTAGTTATCCTTAATATATTACATATCTTTGCTGAGACTTGCTATTTTAAAATTTGTTTAAAGTGTATTCAAGGTTCCTTATTCAAGCATCTTGTAGTAGCTGCTTAAAGTCGTTGTCAAATTATTCCAACATCTATGTCATCTTGACAATGGCATCTGTTACTTGTCTTTTCCCATATGAATTAAGGTTTTCTAGGTTCTTCATATGCCAATTAATTTTTGATTGTATCCTGTATAATTTGAATACTATTTTATGAAACTCTATGTCTTATTGATTGTTGAATCTTGAGCTGTAGGAGGTATGTTTACTTGGTTATGCTCAGGCTGCATGATTAAACTGGTCTTATGGGCTGCCTTACTAATGTCAGCTTAGTAAGTGAAGTTTTGCAGTGTTTTTAGGATCTCTCTTGGATACGTACAACCCAGTCTTCAGTATAGAACATAGATGGTGATTTACCCATTGGTTCACTTTACAAAGTCTTTTGTATGCTTATTAGCATCCGATGCACATGTATGCAGCTGGTGTGAGCCCTGAGTTTATGGATTTTACTCGATGCTTTCCTTGAGTTTTTAACTCTCTGCTATTTCCCCACCCACTGCCACTGAGTTGATTCCAACTCATAGCAATACCCATTGGGTTTCTGAGGTAGTAAATCTTTATGGAAATAGATTTGCCCAGTCTTCCTTCTGTGCATTGGCTGGTAGGTTTGAACTGCCAACCTTCTGGTTAGCAGTCAAATGCTTTAGGTACTGCACCACCAGAGCTCCTTGCTATTTCCCCAGTACTTGCCAATTCCCTGGGATCACCTTTATAGTTCTTAGGCCAGACACTTAGTATGTAAGTTATTCTAGCTGTTGAGCTCACATTCAGTAGCAAATGAGTGAACATAAAACAACCCAAAAAAACCAAACTCACAGCCATTGACTTGATTCCAACTCATAGCAACCCTCATTGGGTTTCTGAGGCAGCATGCCTTTATGGAAGTAGAGGAAAAAGACCCATATGTTTGACTCCACCATCTTGGATCCACACCTCCACCAAAAAGAAAGGAAACATTCCTACCTTAGAATATGAACTCTTTTGGGTTCCTGTCATCCCTGTCATGGGGTTCATGGGGTGGCCTTAAGAGAATATATTAAACAACTGGGGGAATTTCTGTACTCTCTCTATTAGGAGTTCCCTTTCCTGGTTCTTGGGTCAGAGGTAGAAAGTGTCTCCTGAAGTAACCCTCTGTACTACAGTGCTTACTTTCAGGGTCTGATGGTAATAAACTCAGGCTGAGAGATACCCACATAGAAAAAAAAAATTCTATACTTGCTGATTTAGTAGATTCTCATGTTCTTTCCTGATCTACTTGCTCCTATTTATTTTCAGAGTCCACAGATATCTACTGCATGTTTTCTGTACAGGTTTTATATTTATTGGGAGAGACAGGGCAAAGTAAGGCTACTCTATCTTATATGGAACCAGAACCCCAAGACAATTCTTTGATTATCTTCTAATGAATAAATTAATCACTTTTTTAAAATTGTCAAACTTCTTGAAATTATAGATATTACTAGAAAGAAGGAAATTGAAGATCTGTTGTAATTCAAAAGAAGCAATCCAAACCTCATTTCATCAAAATAATGTTCATTTTGGCCCATCTACTCTGATCAAGTAAGCAGAGGATCACTTTGGGAGTGTAGAAAAATATACTTATGGATAAGACCTTTTTTAACTTGAACAAAATTCTTAATTTGTCATGAAGAAGAGCACAGCTGGGTCTGAACACCTCAGACTAATAGTGGGTAAGTGTGGAACTTCTTTTGCAGTGGGCTCAAGAATGTGATGAAAGGTGAGTAATGCTATAATTCCTTAGACAATTGTATTTGTTTCCTGAGTGGTTTCTTTTTATAGAGTGTCAGTTGGCAATCACAGATGATAAATATATATACCAAAAAAAAAAAATCCCAAGAAAAAAAAAAAAGAGTCTTTGAGTCAGGTCTGACTCATAGTCACCCCTCCTTGGGTTTCCCAGGAGGTATCACTACCAAAGTAGATTGTCCAATGTTCCTTCCTTGGAGTGGGTGCTGGGTTTGAACCATCAGCCCTCTGGTTAGCAGTCAAATGCCTTAGGCTCTATGCCAATACAATGATTTAAAACAGGAAGGGAAGATGGTTATTATTTTTTTGTTGTTAGTTGCTCTTGAGCTGACTCTGACTCATGGCAGCCTTACATATAACAGACTGAAACATTGCCCACTCAGGGAATTCTGGTGGCATAGTGCCTAAGGCATCTGACTGCTAACCAGAAGGCTGGTGGTTCAAATCCCACCAGCCACTCCCTAGAAGGAAGTTTGGGCAATCTACTTCTGTAGTGATATTGCCTCAGAAACCCAAGGAGGGGTCACTATGAGTCAGACCTGAATCAACGGCAGCAGGTTTTATGTCATTTTCATGATCTTTGGTATATTTGAGTCTGTTGTGGTGGCTATTGTGTCATTCCATCTCATTGAAAGTTCCCCTTAATTTTACTGACCCTCTATTTACCAACCATGATGTCCTTTCCTTCTGATTGGCCTTTCCTGAGGACAAGTCCAAAGCATATAAGTTGAAGTCTTGTCATCCATATTTCTAATAAGCTTTCTGGTTTTATTTTTTTCTAAGACTGATATATGTTCATTCTTCTGGCAGCCTATGTATATTCAAGAGTCTTCTACAACACCACAATTTGAATGTATCAACTATTCTGTCTTCCTTTTCCATTGTCCAGTTTTCATATGCAAATGAGACAGTTGCAAAAAACATGAGTTGGGTCGGGAACATCTTATTCTTCAGTCGTATCTTTTCCTTTTAAAAGTTTAAAAGGTCCTTTGCAGCAGATTTTCCCCATACAGTGGATCACTTGATTTCTTGACTGCTGCTTTCATGGACATGGGCATTTCATTCTAAGTAGAATGAAATCATTCACAACTTCAATTTCTTACTATTTGGAGATAGAAAATAAAGACAGAGACTAATGAACACAGATTTAAGAATGTATATTAAGAGGAAAAAGATCTACAAATATGTATGGCATTTTCTATGGAATTTAGTTAAAAGTAACCACCAAGATTAATATGACATATAAAAAAGCTTCTGAAATTTGAGAAGTACAAGAAAACATAATTTCCCCATGGATCTTCAATGAAATTTTAGATTAATTTTATTTTATTATATTTAGATACATTCAAATCTATGAGCATCTATAAATTCCTTAAGTTTTAGCTCTTTTCAAATTATACATCCAAACCAAATTTTCCAATTAGATAGAACCAAGAGCACTCTATCAATTAAAATTAACAGCATTGATTCAATTTATGAGAGATGATACTATTTTATTGAAATTAAGTATAGAATAAATAAAAACCCAGGACTATTACTCTAATTAATCTATATTTGCATTCCTATTTTAATTATCCTAATATGAAGACAGAGGGTCAGCACAAAAGAGGAAGAACCTTAGTGAGATGGATTGACATAGTGGCTGCAACAGTGTGCTCAAGAGTAGCAATCACTGCGAGGATGCCCAGGACTGGGCAGTATTTCGTTCTGTTGTACATAGTGTCACAATGAATCAGAGTCAACCAGATAGTACCTAACAACAGCAACAACAAATGTAAAGACTGCTCCTTAGTAACAGAGTGAGTATACTGAAACTTAGTCAATTGGGAATTAAGATTATTGTCACAGTGGAAGTCCATAAACTATTGTTCAGTTACACATTTATTAAGAAGAAGTAACTATGTTTTCCAAGTACATGCATACTTTCCTGAAAATTTGAGCCACTTGAAGACAATTTACAATGTTGTTATAAAGTATTGTTTTTTTGTCACATACATGAAATTGATGATGCATTCCCCATGTAAATTATATTAATAGTAGAATTCATATATCATAATGAAAGACATGGAAAAATCATTTGTAAAGTATATATTCTACATTCACATTATTTTTAACTCTGAATTGCAAAAGTAAACAAAACAAACAATACCTACTCTAAAATAAATTTTGGGAGCTCTGGTAGCATAGTGGCTAAGGCACTTGACTGCTAACCAGAAGGCTGGCGGTTCAAACCCACCAGCCACTCCCCGGAAGGAAGATGGGGCAATCTACTTCCGTAGTGATACTGCCTTGGAAACCCAAGAAGGGGTCGCTATGAGTCGGGTCCGACTCGACAGCACATAACAACAACAACAACAACAAAACAAATTTTATCCATTAAGGAAGAATTGGTTGATGTATTAGGTATGCTATTTTCCTGTAATTGACAGATATGCTTCCTCAGCTGGATTGCTGTTAAAATGGAATTTATTGGCTCATATATTCAAGTAAGAGGTACTGAGGATGACTGGATTTGTAAACCTCTTCTGTACACGTCTCCAATTTTTTTTTTTTTTTTTTTTTTTTTTTCATTCTGCCTTTCTATAGCTATAGACTGATTTTTTC
>NW_006921830.1:4776395-4783111 GCF_000298275.1 Orycteropus afer afer
TATTTTCCTGTAATTGACAGATATGCTTCCTCAGCTGGATTGCTGTTAAAATGGAATTTATTGGCTCATATATTCAAGTAAGAGGTACTGAGGATAGTTGGATCTAACTTGACAGCAGTGAGGTGTTTTTTTTTTTTTTTTTTTTTTTTTTGTCATTTTCATTCTGCCTTTCTATAGCTATAGACTGATTTTTTCCAGGCACATAAAAGATTCAGTCTCTCTATCTTTTGTAAAAGTGTTATTAAAGACATTTTCTTTATTATGTTTAATATTCTATGTATATAAAAAAATAAACATATTAAAATTTCTATTGAATTAGACAAAGAGGCTGTGGGAATTTAATGAAAGTGATAGAGTTTCCTATCTTTACAATATTCTACATTTCCTTTAATTACATAGTTAATTAAATCTGAAAAAGTAGGATGCTTAAGAGTCATAATTTTTGACAGTTTACTCAAAACTATTCAAGTAGGAGATGCTTTTTAATCTGACAGATGAGAATGTTCTAAATTCAAGACAGATGTCTTCTACAAATGGAAAGTTATGATTCATTGGTTTATTCTATGACCTGGATGAAATTCACCAGAAAGCCACCTATTTTTCTTGTTGTGAGTCCATGCTGAACCATCTACCTTCTAATGGCTACTGTGGCAACAGAAAGAGAATGTCATGGACAAAACATCATCTTCCTAGTGAAAACAATTCTATGAGTATTCGACTGGTACAGTGATAAGAGCTAAGTTTATGACCTTGTTGTGGTTCGGAACCTGGACTGTGGTCACTCCACCAAGGTTCCTCTACTTGAAAAGCCTTGTTTAAACAACTAGTCACCACTTTCCAACATATTTGGCATAGCTGGTTATCTTCAAATAGGAAAAAGGGAAACAAGTTGAAAGACAGTTTTACTTTCCAAATAAAGGAAATCTAGTATATAGTGAGGACAAGGAAACTGTTTCTATTAAACTCAACAAGTTTGTCATTTGATTTTAAAGGAGCTCTGGTGGCGTCGTGCCTAAGGCACTTGGCTGCTAACCAAAAGGCTGGTGGTTCAAACCCACCAGCCACTCCCTAGAAGGAAGTTTGGGCAATCTACTTCCTTAGTGATACTTCCTTGGAGTTGGGTCTGACTCCATGGCAAACAACAGCAACAACAACATATTGAAATACGTGTTTAACAGTCTCTTTAATGGTTGTTTCACAAAGTAGCAGAATATTTTTATTATTATTATTATATCCTCTTATGATAAAATACTACCATTTAAAAACAGATTATAAAATTCCTGTTTTTGTACTTTAAAGAATGAAAGTAATGTGATCTAGATCCTGTAAATATTTTGATGGTGATACTATATCTGAGAATTTTATTTTTGCTAATGTAGACTAATGTCTACTTTTTTTGATAGATGCTAAGATTATGCCGTAATGCAAAGAAAAACAACAAACAGACCAGTTTCTGTTGCTTTAATCTCAATTCATGGCAACCTAATATGTGTCAGACTAGAACTGTGCTCTACAGGTTTATAAGGGCTGATTTTGCAGAAGTGGGTTGTCATGCTTTAAAAACAGTCTGATTTCCTCAAGCTTCATAAAAAGGAGAGTATCACCATCAACAGCCCAAGGCTCCTATGAAGCAGAGGTCAGACATACATCTTCTCTCCAACTTTATTATCAATTCAAAAAACATCCATCCTTACATGGAACTCTCTACTTCTCTGCTACATTCAATAACTCATTGCAATGACCACACAGACCTCACAAACAATACTTAGATTATGAGGTTTATTAAGGAATAATAAGTTACAATTCAGGATAAGAAAAGACTCAGGATACAATTATTTGGTCAAGACAGCCTCTTCTCATTCGTGCCTATAGTCAGGCCTTGCCCAGCCCTTGGCCTCTTGGACTGGCTTGAATTGTGCCTTGCTCAGGAGAGTGTTACAAAGCTCTTTAGCTCCACCACTCCACCCTGCTAGCAAGCTTCCTCTCAGCTCTCCTGCTCTGTGGCCGTGGAAACTCACTAAACCATCCTGTGCTGGTCTCCTGATACTGCTGCCTCTGTTTCTCTGATGCTGCTTCTCACCATCTCTTCCCATCTCATGTATTACAGCTCTCTGTCTCCTGGGTCTAGGAGGTCACCAGTTTATGGAGCCTAGGTCCAAAGGACATACTCTGCTATCATCTCTTCTTCTTGGTGGTGGTTAGGTCCCCCTTTCTGCCTTTGGTATGGGGCCTTCTAAGCTAGCATTCTGGCAAAACTGACCAATCCCCTCATTAGGGTTCCATACACCTTTATGGACTATTTCAATGATCCTACTCCCATAAGGGCTCTGTATGTCTTATTTGCATTATTAACAAGCTGTCCAATCCCCTAACCAAAAAACAAACTCACTGACATCAAGTTAATCCTGATTCATAGTGATCCCTGGTCCAAAACACCTTATTTGTATAGTCCTAGGTATGAGTCGGGGCCGACTCGACAGCATATAACAACAACAACAACAACAGGTAGCATAGTGCCTAAGGCACTTGACTGCTAACCAGAAGAATGGCGGCTCAAACCCACCAGCCACTCCTTGGAAGGAAGATGGGGAAATCACCTTCCATAGTGATACTGCCTCAGAAAACCAAGGAGGGGTTGCTATGAGTTGGGTCTGACTCAATGGCACATACCACCAACAACAACAAACCCAATCGTGTGTGAGTCACAAAGGCTATGACTAGAAGGGCCATATTAACTAAGTCACTACACCACACATGATTTTTTTCTGAGGGGCTTATGGATGGTTGAGCCATCAACTTTCCATTAGTAACTGAGCGTTTAACTGTTGTGCCACCCAAGGATTTCTAAACTTTAGTCGTTAGGCCTTATATAAGAACACAGAGATTTCATCTGTGATTTAAAAATTGTGCAGAAGGATCATCTGGGTGCTTGTAAATATTCAGTTTTATAGATCCTTCTCCAGGTTCTGAGTTAGTGGATCTGGAATGTGACCTAGTTATATGCACTTAAAATTATTTCCCTAGAGAATCTAATGGTAGTGATCTGAGAATGGACATGTAAATTCCATAGAATGGGTGGAAAACATGTACAACATTTAGGTCTGAATCAGAATCATCTGAAAATACATTTAATTATAGAGAGTCAATACCACATGCCATCCTTACTAAATCAGAATTTCCAGTGTTGAGTCCTAGATTTCTGGTTTTGTTTTGTTTTTTGAAACTCTCCAGAGGTTATTATGATCATCTAAATTTGAGAATCACTGTTTTAGATTATCTTTCCTAAGAATTATTAGTTTAATTTAGGAGTTTGTCAAGAATTAGATCACAAAAATAAACTATTGCTTGCAATCACTGGGGACTGTTTGAAGAATAGATATTTTGTGTATTTCATTAAGTGGGAGAACTCATCCATTATAGATTTAATAGGAAAACTTGATAATTAATTATATAACAGGAAAAACTTTCCTTATTTTCTTGTTCAAGTAGAGAATATCTCACGTCTATACATGATGATAAAGCTAATCATAAATAGAATCAATTATGTATTTTCCTTTTTGAAATAAATACATGCCTTCACTTTGGCCATTTTGTATATGAAATAATGGAACTAAAAATTAAAGAAAAGGGAGGTTAAGGAACAGCATGTTTCTTTATTTATATATTTAGTGTTAGAATCTTGTCATTCTACACTTGGGATGCATGTAGTCCCAAGTGAAGAGACTGGGCAGGTGCCACCCACATCAGTTCAAGGAACTAATTAGGTCTTGAGTCCCTTCAGATTTTACACTTTGCTAGTCACACAATTATGTCAAAGTTATTCTAATCTTTGGTGCAAAATATCTCATTACCATTGGCTAAACATTATTTGATAAAGAAACTTTTCTATAAAATACAACTGCTTTTGTTCATTAGATAGTAACATTGACCAGATCTTGTATTCCTATAAAGTCCTTGAGATATTGTTGAAAGAAGAATTTGATCAAGGTCCAAGTCCTCAAGTATCCATGAGGGTAGAATAATAGTCACAGTAGTTCATTCTTTACTTCCACTATCCTTCTATTCTCTTTTGTTTTTTTCTTTCAGTGGGGATTTATTACCTTAATAGTGCTAATATAATACTACTACTAATAATATACTGACAAATAATAATTGTTAAATATTAATGATTCATAGAAAGTCTAAAAAGAAACAGAGGGTATTGTATTTAAAACAGCATGATGCTGGCAATTCAAATAACATTCTGATACAGGCAGATCAAAGTATACGTGGGCATTTAGAAGGATCTAGGGAAGATTGGGCAATCTACTCTTGTAGTGATACTGCCTCAGAAACCCAAGGAGGGGTCGCTATGAGTCAGATCTGACTCCATGGCAGTGAGTTCGGTTCGGTTGCGTTAGGTGTTATCTCAGATTAATGTATATTCATTAAATTATGGTGGGATAGCTATTTGAGAAGAATGGAGATGTCTCTTTACGTCTTTTACACCAATATAAGTTTACATTTAATTATATACAATAAAATTACAAAGTATCAGAATATAGCAGTTTTTCTTTAATACTTATGTAGTGAAAGGTTTATTAAGGCATGATGTGAAACTCAGAAGAGATAAAGAAAAAAATAAAATTTTACTGTATGAAAATTTAAAATTATGTAAGTAAGCAATGAAAAAAAAATATGAAGGAAGACAATATTCAATCTTGGAGAAAGTGCATTACAGTCATAAGATTATTTCTATAATTTAAAGGGCTCTTAAATATCAATTAAAAAGTGAGTGCAATATGAAATATACAAAAAATAGAATCTGACAATTTATAGAAGAAAAGTTTCAAGTGAACATCAAGTAATAAAAAATAGAAATTAACTAAGAAGCAAAAAAAAAAATTAAATAAATTCTGATAAGCTTTTACCTATCATACTGACACAAATGTAAAAGATTGATGATGTTAATTTTTGGCAAGGATGTAAGCAAATGGGAGCAGTCATTTTAAGTTTGTTGAGGTGTAATTTACCGTCTTTTTTTTCTTTTTAGAGGACAATTTTGCAATACCAAATAAATCTGAACATCTTCATAATTTTTAACCAAGCATTTTGTACTTTTAAAGAATAAATTCAACAGAAATACTCTCATAACAATGTAAGAAATATGTACATTACAATGAATATGTATTGCAGTATATTTTATAATAGCAAAAATTTCAACTAAATTACATCTACTAGGAAGAAACTAATTAAATCAATTGTGATATAATCTTAAGATGTCATAGAATACAACTATTAAAAACAGTAAAGTCACTTAAAATGTTCTGATTTGTAAAAAAAACCTAATGATAAATTAAATAAAAACATAGTTGCAGAATAATACTTACTGTGTAAACCCTTTACTAAAAAATTACAAATATGTAACATTAGAAAGAGGTAAACAAATCCATCTAGATAGATACATATGTATCAAAATATTAAAAACTGCTATCCTCTAGTAAGTAGGATTACTATAGGAATTTCTATATTCAGTTTCTACTTTCATTTCTGAGTTGTTTAAATTTTTATTAGCATGTGTTTGTTTTATATATATATATATATATATATATATATATACATAAACCTACGAAAGGGACAAATAGAAAAAAAAATCTGCTGCAAAAGACCTCTTTAAAGTGCTGAAGATCCAAGATGTCTCCTTGAAGACTGAGGTGCATCTAACCCAAGCCATGATATTGTCAATCACCTCATATGCATGTAAAAGCTGGACTATGAAAAAGAAAGGCCAAAGAATGTTGATGCTTTTGAGTTGTGTTGTTGGGGAAGAATACTGAAAGTACTTGGCCTGTCAGAAGAATGAACAGATCTGTCTCAGAAGAAGTACAGCCAGAATGTTCCTTAGAAGTGAGAATGGCTAGACTTCATCTCACCTATTTTGGTCATATTGTCAGAGGGAGCATTTCCTGGAGAAGGATATCTGCTTGGGAAAGTGGAAGGTCAGAGAAATAGGGGAAGACCCTTAATGAGATAGCTTGACATATGGCTGCAACGATGGGCTCAGGAATAGCAAGGATTCTGAGACTGGTGCAGCAGCGGGCAGTTTCCTTCCATTGTACATTGGGTTACTATGAGTTGGAGCCAACTTGACAGCACCTAACACCACCACCACCTAGGAATGACAAAAAGGCTTTGTTTTCTGCCTTCAAACTGTTGAAAACTATGATCACTTATGTGGGTGCAGTCATATATGACAAACTTATCATACTTTAAAGTGGAAAAAAGTTGGAGACAAGGGGAGGGAGGTGTGTGGAAAGCTCTAGTAACATAGTTGACTCCATCAAATTTCAAATTCATCAGAACTGGAATATTGGGCTGAAACTAAGAAGAAAATTATTAACAAGGACAAAAATAATTTACTCTACTTAGACATAAAGATTTGGTTAATTTAGCTCAGGATTTAGTTAAAGACAACTTGTAGTTCATGTGGAAAAAAATTTCATTTCAATCAGCTCAGTAGGAACCGAAGACATAGTACACTTGCAATCTTAAGTTATCCAGGTCTCAGACAGAGGTAGTTTTATGGTACACTGTGTTGTTCCATCTGGGTTACTTGTTCTGTTAAGAATACTACATTTTTCCAAAGCAATCTATACATTCAATGCAATCCCAATCCAGATCCCATCAACATTCTTTAGGGATATGGAAAAAATGATCACTAACTTTACATGGAAAGG
>NW_006921830.1:4785586-4809325 GCF_000298275.1 Orycteropus afer afer
AAAAAAAAAAAAGAATACTACATTTTCCAAAGGTACATGCCTCTGATTTCCTTTTCTTATTTTGCATGTAAATTAAAAATAAATATAAGAGTAATGAAGATATAAAAAAAAAATACATCTTTAGAGAAATATTGCAAATTGTAGTGTTTGTGAGGATAGAGATCAATATGGTGAGGGATTGGTAAACTCTGATTTAAATTGGACCTTTACAATTTAGAGAAGAGAGTATTAAGGGGAGTTAGAATGGACGTAATAAAATATGTGGAGGTTGTTTTATGACAATATTTTCCTTTGTTGATTCAGAGTATATCAATGATACCAATTAGAAAACCAACAATGTGAGCTCACCTTGTGAAATAAGAAAATATCAATTATTGCACATCAGAAGAAGAGCTAGATGATGTTTTCAGACACTGAAGAATGTGTTCTTTATTTTGATGCAGCTTGTTAGATTAGGATTTTTCAATGAGTTTTACATCTAGGAATTTGGGAATGATTATAGAGTATTTTCTCATATAAGTTGACTAAGTAGTTAAATTTATAAGGATTTTAACCAGTATATTTTACAGATATCTAAGAATGCATATCAGAAAATGATGGACTTCTACCAAATAATGAATTTAAAAAAGATTTATTCCTAAAATTTTCAAAATAAGAATAAAACACAGTTAGAATACAGTTCAAAATTATCTATTTTATTTATACTAATAAATCATACAACTATAGCTTTGTGTGGATGGGGACTTTCTTATGTCTCCCTGTCTGGGGACAGTGTACGAATTCAGTATTTCTTTTTTGAAAGCATATGAAAGAAGGGATCTCAGTATCTGAACCAAGAATGGAGTGACAGAGATATGGGATGTATTTGGAGACAAGGGGAGGGAGATGTGTGGAAAACTCTAAGATTAGAAATGCAGGCAGGTCCCTAATATCAAATAAAGAATGTATGCCAAAATATGGGAAAAAGCTTGTGCATGGTTATTTGAGCATTGGTTATTTATTTAAAAAAAAAAAAATCTAAAATGATAAAAATCAATCCATGATGGAAAATACATGCAGGTTACAAAGATGAGTCAAAATTCTGATTGAAATTCAAAAACAAAATGACTATAGAGAAGGAGAGAAAATAGATTGTAACATTGATAATATAGTACCAGATATTATGGATCCAATCTAAGAGACACTCAAATTCAAGATTAGGAAATCAAATCTTTGAATATTCTGAAGTACCAGGTAAAGACTAAGGCACAGAGCAACAATGTAAGGAGTTAGAAACCAGGATATGGGCTATTAAAATTAAAGTGAGCAATACTCAAAAGGATTCAATGTTAAGTACTCAGAGAAATGCATCAGTTCTTCAGCTTTCCTTACTAATTGTTCAGTTTTCCCAGGCATATGAGACAATTGAAATACTATGGTTTGGGTCAGGTGCAATTTACTTCCTCAGGATGACATCTTTGTTTATTTAAAGAGGTCTTTTGCAGCACTAATATACATTTTGCCCAATACATGACATACATTGCCCAATACAATGTATGTCATTTGATTTCTTGACTGCTACTTCTGTGGGTGTTGATTGTGTATACAAATAAAATGAAATCCTTGGCAACTTCAATATTTTCTGTTTATCATGATATTGTTTATTGGTTCAATTGTGAGGATTTTTGCTTTCTTTATGTTATGGTGTAATCCATACTGAAGTCCTTCATGCTCAGTGACTGCTTCGAATCTTCTTTGCTTTCAGCAAGCAAGTTATGTCATCTGCATATCACAAGTTGTTAATGAGTCTTCCTCTAATCCTGATGAAGACAGAGAAGAATTGATTCATTTGAACTTAGGTGTTGGAGAAGAACGTTGAATATGGACAACATTTGTAGAATGTACAAATCTGCCTTGGAATAAATAAACCAGAATGTACCTTAGAAGTGAGGACAGTGAGATTTTATCTTAGGTACTTTGCACATGTCATTAAGTGGGACCAGTCCTTGCAGAAAGACATTGTGCTGGGTAAAGTAGAAGGTCAGCAAAAATGAGGAAGATCCTCAACAAGATGGATTAACAGAGTAGCTGCAACAATGTGCTCAAACATAGCAATGATTGTGAGGATGGAACAGGACCAGGCAGTGTTTTGTTCTATTGCACATAGGGTTCCTATGAATTGGAATCAACCAGATGGCACTTAATAATAGTTAACAACTTAGAGAAAGTATAAACTGTTTGTTGGACAATAGTGGATCCTGTGAGTTTATTTTTAAACATATAAAATGTTAACTTTAAGTTTCCTAGAAGTTTTAAAAAATAGTACCTTAAATATGAAAAAAATTTCTTTAGCTTCATCTAGTCTAGTTTTATAGACTATTAAAACAAATTTATCATCTCAAAGACATTTGAGATAATTTTAGTTAAATAATAAAAACTAGGACAATTTAACTGTCAGAAGAAAATAAGAAAGCATTTTATCTACCCTACCCCCTCCCAAGATTTTAATGAAATAATGCTTTAATAACAATAAAAAGTAAATCATTGAAAATTTCTCTTAAAGAAACTAAGTTATAAAGTATTTATAGTCTAATATAATTAACAAATACTTGGATACTCAATAATCAGTGATTTATAGTATATCTTTGTCTGAAAAATGCATCTATACTATAGTTTTTCCAATAGATATAGAAATTGACCCTTATAGTAGACAACAAACAACTAGAAGACTAAGAGTAACTCAGAAAAGAGATTGAATATCATAAAGTAAAAAAAATTAAAACAATACTCCTATATATGCTTCCTAGTTAAAACTGCTTCTATCTCTGGAAGAGATTGATATTTGAGCCCATTCCAAAGAAAGGTGATCCAACAGAATGTGGAAATTATTGAACATTATCAATACCACATGCAAGTAAAATTTTGCTGAAGATAATTCAAAAATAGTTGCAGCAGTATAATGACAGGGAACTAACAAAAATTCAAGCTAGATTCAGAAGAAGTGGAACAAGGGATATTATTGCTGATGTCAGATGGGTCTTGGCTGAAAGCGAAGAGTATCAGAAAGATGTTTTCTTGAATTTCATTGACTATGCAAATGCATTTTTGTGAATCATAACAAATTATGGATGACGTTGCAAGGAATGAGAATTCCAGAACACTTGATTGTGCTCATGAGGAACCTATACATAGACCAAGAAGTTATCATTCTAAGAAAACAAGGGGATACTGTATGGTTTAAGCTGTATGGTTTAAGAAGAGTGTGTGTGAGGCTGTATCCTTTCACCAGGCTTAATCAATCTGTATGCAAAGCAAATAATCCAAGAAGCTGGACTATATGAAGAACACTGCATATAGGAAGAACAATTGAAAACCTGCAACATACAGATGACACAACCTCACTTGCTGAAAGTGAAGAGGACTTAAAGTACTCACTGATGAAGTTCAAAGACTATAGCCTTCAGTATGAATTACACCTCAACATAAAGAAAACAAAAACCCTCACAATTGAACTAATAAGCAACATCATCATAAATGCAGAAAAGATTAAAGTTGTCAAGGATTTCATTGTACATGAATCCATAATCAACATCCATGGATGCAGCTATCAAGAAATTAAATGTTGTATTGCATTGGGAAAATCCATTGCAAAAGACTTACTTAAAGTGTGAAAAAGCAATGACGTCCATTTGAAGACTGATTCGCTCCTTACTCAAGCCATGGTATTTACAATCACCTCATATGCCTTTGAAAGTTGGATAATGAGTAAGGAGCACTGAAGAAGAGTTTATGCCTCTGAATTATGGTGCTGGCAAAGAACACTGAAAGAACCATGGACTGCCAGAAGAATCAACAAATTTGTCCTGGGAAAAGTACAGTCACAATGCTCCTTGGAAACGAGAATGGTCAGAATTGATCTCACCTACTTTGGTCATATTGTCAGAAGGGAGCATTCTCTGGGGAAGGATCAGTGAAAAAGGGGAAGACCCTCAACAAGATGGATAGACACAGTGGCTGCATTGGTGAGCTCAAGTAGAGCAAGGATTGTGACAATGGTGCAAGACCGGGCAGTGTTTCATTCTGTTGTATATAGTGTTGCTTTGAGTCAGAGCTGGCTCAATTGCACATAACAACAAAACATTACTGCAAGGTCCTTGGGTAGCATAACTAATTTGTGCTTGACTACTAACTTAAAGGTTGTGGTTCAAACTCATCCAGCAAGCCACAGAAGATAGACTTAGGGATTTGTTTACATAAAGATCATAGCCATTGAAAACCCTATGGATCAGTTCTATTCTATAACATATAGATTGATGTGCAACAAGTTTTATTTTATTTGGATATTACTGTGAACCCTTGATACTCAAAGTATGATCCATGGGCCAATAGTATCAGCTTTATCTTGGTGCTTGTTAAATATGTAGAAACTTAGGCCCTACCTTAGACTCACTGAATTAGGGTCTGTATTTTAATGTGATATCAAGTGTATGAATATTTAAGCTTGAGAAGCACTATTGTAAACAATTTCTTCTATTATGAGATCCAGCTCAATTTCTTTCATCTCAGAGAAACTTTCTTGGTCGCCCCATTACAAATTTATCATTGTATTCTTTGAAAACTCCCAGATAGAAGATAAGGACTGCAAATGATTGAATTTTGTATTCTCAGGTCTAATACCATCCTTGGTACATAGAAGATCTCACTAAGTGATTGTGAAAGAATTAATAAATAAATAAGTATTTTCTTGTGGAAGTTAGCCCTCTGCTGTATTTCTGGCCCATTTAGAAAGCTGTAGACTTTTACTGTAGAAATCAACACAAGCTGATAATCCACACTTATCTATACTGAGAAGGCAGTTAATCATATTAAAGTAGGTATGAGGCTCATACTACACTTTCCATCCAGATATTCAAATAGGAGTAATCCATGACTGCTACTTGCAGGCACTGTGTTAGGCATGGCGGATACAGTGATAGAGAACATACTCATCTTCACCATTGTCATGTCTATATCTTGAGAATACTATTCCTAATCTCTAGGCCTTAGTCTTGAGGCTTTTCCTTTGATAAATGTTAATCTCACAGAGTTGGTTCTAATTTCTCTACTGTTGATCTGGTATCTGACCTCTTTGCCTCCATGAATCATTCTGACAGTTTCTTTCTGAATTGTTTTTCTCCTTGAGTGCTGGGTTTTAATGTTTAATCCCTAGCTGTAGTTCCATTGAACAGGCAGTTTTGCCTATCCTACCTAGGTATTAAGAAACTGTCTTTGAGGAGCTCTGGTAGGTCAGTGCCTAAGGCATTTGACTGCTAACCAGAAGGTTGGTGGTTCAAATCCACCAGCCACTCTGCAGAAGGAAGATGGGGCAACCTACTTCCATAAAGATTTAATGCCTTGAAAATATAGTGGGGGAAACAATAAATAAGGAGATATTCCATAGCGGTAGAAAAGGATAAAAATTTTGTTTTGCTTCCTAGAACATGTGTAAGTGCTTTAGAGATAATCTGTTGTTATTAGCTAGCATACAGTTGGCCCCTAACTCAGTGACCCCATGTACAACAGAAGGAATTCCTGCTCTACCCTGTGTCATCCACATGATCAGCTGCAGGTCAGACCTCCTTTTTTTTTTTTGAAATCCAGGGTTTTTTCACTGTTTGCTTTTCAGAAGGAGACTGCCAGGTCTTTTTTCCTAGTTCATCTGTGTCTGGAAGTTCTGCTGAAACCTGTTCAGCATCATAGCACCACACAACTTTCCAGTAACAGCTTGTGGTTGCTCATGAGGTGCGCTGACTACGTCAGGCCCAGGTCTATCATAAGGAAGTCAAAAATTCTATCACTGAATGATGACACATAAGTAGATAGAGAAGAGGAAAGAAAAGGACATAACACTTTGTCTTAGTTCTTCAAACATGTATAAATAGTCTCAGAGAAAATATGACTGTCCAAATCTGCTTACTCTGATTTTTTTTTTTTTTTCCACTTTTCCCACTGGCTCACATTTGAGGTGGTGTAAGTTCCTAACTTCCTCAAGCCTAAACATATCTTTCATATCCGGGATACTTTCTCATCAAAGTTCCAGTTTCCTAAACATTTGATATTTTTTGTGAGGCCCTTTCCATTTTATCTCCTCCTCATCCTCACTTTAACTATTCTCATCCCACTACAAGTCCTCCTTCTCTCCCCGAAACATAAACATTCTCAATTCCTTCTACTTTAGGAAAAACCACATCCCTTTCATCTTTTTAACATGGTTTAGATATTTGCCCCAACTCAAGGAACTCATTGCTCATTCAATCCTTTACCTCAGCCCAGCGTTTGCTCTCACTGAACCCTGAAATTCTTTCACTATGGAAACAAATGACCTCAGTTGCTAATTTTTGTAGACAATTCTCAGTTCTTTCAAATAACTTTCAAATGCCCATAGGTTTACATCCATGTTGCACTTGCTTTACTTGTGGTCTTCATAATTCCTTGTACCAATTATAACAATAGCCTCAAACTTGTTTTCCTGCCAATAGTTTTATCGCTTCCAACCTACCCTCCAAACTCTTCCCAGAGTAATCTTTTGAAAACATATGATTGATAATTTCAGTGTTCATTGAAAACTTTTACTATTTTCCCTTTTCTTTAAGGATAAAATTTAAGCTCCTGTGGCTAACATAGTAAGTCTCAGTATATGATCCTTTCCCTGACATATCTAATCTTATTTTTCTTCATGCCACTTGTACATACATTCCCTGCTGTAACTTCTGTACATTTGTGCATTCTGTTTACTCTGCCTAGCGTGTCCTTCTATTCTATGCCTGGCTAACTTCTATGTATTTCTGAAGACTCAGGTAAACTGTTACCTTTTTTGAAAAATCTTTATCCGTATCCCTCCCATTATTCAGGTGAAACACTCTTCTCCTCAGGGATCCAAGGCATATTTTGCATACTTCATCACAACACTCATTTCTATATATCATATTATTAATTAAAATTTAAGTTCATTTCACAAAATTTTGAGGCATCAAGGGTGAGGATCATGATTTTCTATTTCCATCTTCAGTCAGCCCTTAGAACTTGAGCATAAGTAGCAAGGCTGGCACATAGGGGGATATGGCACTACTATTTAGGTGAATAACTCAATCAGAGCATGAGATTATTGCCCTCTTAGTGAAGTGAGAACTAGTTTATCTAGAGGAACACCAGAATAAGAATTGGTTTGTCTGTGTTCTGGTTTATTAAAACATAGTATATCCTCAATTCCAAGCTGTTTTATATAGAGAGCCCTTCTTAGTTAAACTTGCCAAAAATTTACCATTCTCTGCTACTTAATTTCTTTTTGCTAAATGGATGACAGCCAGTGCTTTACCTTGCCTTTTTGGTTTCTGTACTTATTACCAGCACATTATTTACTAAATCTTTCTTATATTATACCTCAGTATGATCCTCTGAAAAAGAGACATAATTTATATGTGTAGTATATTACTTAAGATAATACTCAGCAGCATATACCCATAAACCCAAATCACTAGTGTCTTAACAATGTGTAAAATGATGAAAAAAGAGGATTTTTCTCTCATGTTAAACAACTTGAGCTATAGAGTGTTTAAGACAGACATGGTTGTGCCAAATTCATGAGGAACTCAGACTTTTTCCATCTTCCTCTGTCCCTAGATGTGGCCTTTTTCTCTATGGGTCCAAGCAAGTTAGAGCTCTAACTATCATAGTCATCTCCCAGAAAGCAGAAAGCAGGCTTGGTCCCTTACTTGAAGAGGTCCTCCTAGAAGATTCACGTTCTCTTTCTTATATTTCATTGGCTAAATCTCACAATGAAGTGCAAAATCAATTCTGTCAACTTGATAAAAATTTTGCTAATTGTGTGGCCTGGGAGAAGGATGCTATTTTACCTCTTGAAATTCATTTTATTCATTTCTAAAATGTATATAAAATGTCTATTTCATAGAAATAGTAGAATGATCATTAACAAGCACATTGAAGTTCTACACTTTACTAGTAGAGTGATGTACATATAGCAGGCTCTCAATACATGGTAATTACTTCTTTTATTATTATCATAGATGAGACTATTGAGATTCAGAGATCCTGTAACTTTGCCAAGGTTCTACACCTACTAATGGTAAACTAATAGTCAAATGTGGAGGCTCTGGTAGCGTAATGCCTAAGGCACTTGACTGCTTACCAGAAGGCTGGTGGTTCAAAGCCACAGGAAGGTTGGGCAATCTACTTCCATAGTGACACCGCCTTGGACCCAAGGAGGGGTCGCTATGAGTTGGGTCTGACTCGACAGCACATAACAACAATATTCAAATCTAGATCTAACTCTGAAAACTGTTCTTTTACAAAAACAGTAAAATATGGCAGGGACTAGATCTGAGAGCTCCTGTTTTCTAGTTTAGCCCTCTGTGTCTTGAATTGTGATGTCCTTTTGGCCTGAATTTTTACAATCACTGATGATAGAGTTAAAATAAAAAGATCTAGCTGCTTTGGTCTGATTTATCCAAATACTTGTCTTATTTTCCACTTCTTTTTGTGGAGACTTGGCTGAGATCAACAGCATTAATTGAGTGTATAATTCTGGAAACATCTAAGAAAGCTAAAATCATTTAAAATTAGTTAGGGTTTAGTAACTAGGTTGAACTTTGCCTTTGTCAAGCACTTTCCAGCTGACTCATTGCAGCTGCAACAATTGACATCATTTTGTGCCTTTCATGCAAACACTAATTTGGCATGCAGCACTCTCAGCGGAGTAGGTTTCAGAGGCTCAGTGAATCTCAGGGTTGGAATGGACTTTAAAGGTCATAAAACCCAAACCTCAGTGTAATGACTGAATTGTCTTGCATCATCCCCACCAAGTGATTTTTCTAGCCTATACTTGGCTAAGTCCAGTGACACATAAATGGTGAGGATTTCCACATGGGCTGAATTGTAGAAACCATTGTATATTTGAACAGCTCTTGCTTCTCTATTTTGAATTGAAATCTTAACTCTTGATCTGTCTTCCATCAGTGCTAGTTCTATCTTGAGTACAAATATAGTCCCTTTGGAACCTTGCAACTAAATTTTTGAACACCACGAACTTGATTGCTCTCCAGTATTCCTTCATTATTAAATACTTTTGATTTCTTTAACTTTCCCTCATTCAATATGACTTTATTTTCTTTCACAGTCTTGTGCTCATGGATAAACCACCTCCAATTTGGCTGAATTCTTCTAAAAGTGCTCCCTTCTTCTCTCAGAAATGAATGACATCCTAAAGTTGTAGGTGGGAAGAAATGCCAAGTAGAATAGTTCTTGTACAGTAAGGAGAGAACTGCTTGAAAAATTATGGAGAATGGGGAGAGGTTAGGAAATGATTCAATTATTGAGGTTTTGCTGGCTTGTCCTACAACTGAAACAATGTGATATATGAATTTCACTATACAAAGCTCAAAGGCGTGCCAGAGTCATAGTGCTTTTTGAGCTCGAAGTAGAGAAAGATGTGTCTCTGAAATAGTACATACAAAATCTGTCAAGTAAACAGTAAATATTAGTGATTAACCATACTATACTCAATCTTCAATCTACATAAGTTGCTGAGAGGTCCCCCTGTTCCTAGTCACACATGATCCTCACTCATCTGCTTGACCAGGCTTACTCTTGCTCTGCACTCAAGAACACAAGACTTGTTGGGTTATGATTTCTCTTAGCTATGCGTGCATCCTTTTGCACACAAATATTTGAAATTCTGAGCCTGTCTCAGGCAGATCTCCCTAGTCACACCAAGCATTCATCTCTACTTTATTCTGTAATATAATCATTATATTAGATATCTTTGTTATCTAGTGTTGCTACAACAGATATACCACAAACGGGTGGCTCTAACAAAGATAAATTTATTTTCTCACAGTTTAGGATGATGTTTTTGTTGTTGTTAAGTGCCATTGAGTTGTGACTCACAGAGATCCTATGCACAGTAGAACAAAACACTGCCCAGTCCTGTGCCAGCTCCACAGTCCTTGCTATACTTGAGCCCATTGCTGCAGCTCTGTGTCAATTCATCTCATTGAGGGCCTTCCCTTCCTTTGTCTACCCTTCACTTCACCAAACATGACATCCTTCTCCATAGAATGGTCCCTTCTGACAACATGACCAAAGTAGGCGAGACAAAGTCTGGCCATTCTGGCTTCCATGGAGCATTCTGGCTGCACTCACTCCAGGACAGATTTGTTAGTTCTTTTAGCAGTCCATGGTACTTTCAGCATTCTTAACCAACACCACAACTCAAAAGCATCAATGCTTCTTCGTTTTTCTTTATTCATTGTCCAGTCCTCACATGCATATGAGGTGACTGAAAATACCATGGCTTGTGTCAGGTACACCTTAGTCTTCAAGGAGACATCTTTGCTCTTCAGCACTTGAAAGAGGTCCTTTGCAGCCTATTTGCCCAGTGTCTTTTGAGGTCTTCACTGCTGCTTCCATTGGTGTTGACTGTAGAACCAAGCAATGTGAAGTCTCTGACAACTTCAATCTTTTCTCCATTATCATGATGTTCTTTATTGGTCCAGTTGTGGAAATTTTTGGTTTCTTTGTGTTGAGATGTAATCCATACTGCACACTGTAGTCTGCAATCTTCATTAGTAAGTGTCTTAAGTCATCCTTGTGTTCAGTAAGCAAAGTTGTGTTATCAGCGTATCACAGGTTGTCAATGGTTTTTCCTCCAATCCTGATGCCACATTCTTCTTCATATAGACAGATTCTCAGATTATCTGCTCAGCATACAGACTGAACAAGTATGGTGAAAGGATGCAACTCTGATGTACTCCCTTCTTGATTTTAAACCATGCAGTGTCCCCTTGTTCTGTTCAAATGACAGCCTCCTAGTCTATTGTACAGTTTCCTCATGAGTAAAATTTAAGCGTTCTGGAATTCCCATTCTTCTTAATGTTACCTACAATTTTGTATGACTCACACAATCAAATGCTTTTGCATAGTCAATAAAACACAAGTAAACATCTTTCTCATATTCTTTGCTTTGAGCCAAGATCCATCTGATGTCGGCAATGATATCCCTTGTTTCATGTCCTCTTCTGAAACCAGCCTGTGCCTCTGGAAGTTCTCTGTCAATATACTGCTGCAACCATTTTTGTATCTACTTCTCAGAAGGAAGGTTGAGCAATCTACTTCCATAGTGATACTGCTTCGGAAAACCAAGGAGGAGTCACTGTGAGTCGGGTCTGACTTGACAACAACAACAACAAGATTTTACTTGCATGTATGTTAATGATATTGTTTGATAATTTCCACATTCTGCGGGATCACCTTTCTTTGGAATGGGTAAAAATATGGATCTTTTCCAGTCAGTTGGCCAGATAGCTGTCTTCCAAATCTCTTGACATATCTGAGTGAGAGCCTCCAGTGGGGTATTCATTTGTTGAAACATCCCCATGGGTATTCCTGGAGCTTGTTCTTTGCCAGTTCCCTCAATACAGCTTTGACTTCTTCCTTCAATACTATTGGTTCTTGATCATGTCACCTCCCTGAATGGATGAACATTGACCAAATCTTTTGAGTACAGTGACTCTGTATATTTCTTCCACCGTCTTTTGATGCTTCCTGCACCATTCATTATTTCCCCCAATAGAATCTTTCAATATTTCTACTTGAGGCTTAACTTTTTTCCTCAGTTCTTTCAGCTTGAGAAATGCCAAGTGTGTTCTTCCCTTTTGGTTTTCTAACTCCAAATCTTTGCACATTTCATTTTAGTAATTGACTTTGTCTGCTCGAGCTGCTCTTTGAAATCTTCTGTTCAGCTCTTTTATCTTGTCATTTCTTCCATTTGCTTTAGCTGCTCTCCACTCAAGGGCAAGTTTCAGAGTCCCTTCTGACATCTATTTTTGTCTTTTCTTCCTTTTTCATCTTTTTAATGACCTCTTGCCATACATGGATGATATTCTTGATGTCATCCTACAATTCCTCTGGTTTTCAGTCATTGGTGTTCAATGCATCAAATCTATTCTTTAGATTGTCTCTGAATTCAGGTGGGATATATTCCAGGTCATATTTGACTCTTTTGGACTTGTCTTAATTGTCTTCAACTTCAAGTTGAATTTGCATATGAGCTGTTGATGGTCTGTTCCACAATCATCTCATGGACTTGTCTTGGCTGAAGATACTGAGCTTCTCCATCACCTCTTGCCACAGATGTAGTCAGTCTGATTCCTGTGTACTTCATCTGGATGCTAGAAGTCTGAATTCAAGCACTGGATCTGGGGAAAGCTGTCTTTCTCTCTGACTGCTCTGGAGAAAATCCTTGTCTTAATTTTAGAGATCTGTGGACTAGTTAGTCTCCATTACCTTCAGATATTTTGTACTTTACCCTGTGTTTTCCTTCTTTTGTGCTTAATCTGCTGTTTTGAAAACTCAAGGTGATTGATTTAAAATACACTCTATACCATGTGGCCTCATTACTATAACAAATGAAACTCTATTCCAAAATAGGATTACATTCACAGGCATGCTGTTGTTGTTGTTAGGTGCTATCCAGTCCATTCTGACCCATCATGACCCTATGTACAACAGAATGAAATATTACCAGGTCCTGGACCATCCATACAATTGTTGCTATGCTTGAGCCCATTGTTGCAGATACTATGTTTGTCATCTAATTGATGGTCTTATTTTTCACTGAGTTACTTCTTTACCAGATACACCCTTCTTCAGAGAATGGAATGGACCCTTCTTACAATATGATCAAAGTATGAGAGACAAAGTCTCACCATCCTCACTTCTCAGGGGCAGTCTGACTGTACTTTCTTCAAGACATATTTGTTTGTTCTGACCAAACAAAACTAAACCCACTGGCATTGAGTGGTTTCCAACTCATAAAGACCCATTGGGTTTCCATGACTGTAAATCTTTATGGAAGTAGATTGATTGCCTCATCTCCCTCCAACAGAGCAGCTGGTAGGTTTGAATTGCCTGCCTCTGGTTAGCAGCCAAATGCCTTACTGACTATGTCACCAGAGTATTTTCACCAATATCATAATTTAAAGTCATCAATTCTTCTTCAGTGTTCCTTATTCATTGTCCAGATTTTGCATGCATATGCAGTGATTGAAAAATACAATGGCTCAGGTCAAGTGCACCGAAGTCTTCAAAGTGACATCTTTGCTTTTAAACACTTTTAATGGGTCTTTTGCAACAGATTTTCCCAATCAAGACATCATTTAATTTCATGGATGTTGATTATGGATCCATGTAAAATGAAATCATTGATAATGTCAATCTTTTCTCCACTTATCAAGATATTGCTTATTGGTTCAGTTTTGAGGATTTTTGTTTTCTTTATGTTGAGGTGTAACTCATACTGAAGGTTGTAGCCTTTGATCTTCATCATTAAGTGCTTCAAGTCCTCTTCACTTTTGGAAAGCAAGGTTGTGTCATCTATGTATATCGTAGGTTGTTAATGAGTTTTTCTCCAATTCTGATGTCATGTTCTTTTTCTATGAGTTGTGAGAATACATCAAGGACATCATATATGTAGAAAACCAAAGTTCATTAAAAAGATAGGAAAGAAAGAAAAGATCAAAATGTTTGTCAGAAGAGACTCTGAAACATGCTCTTGAAGGAATAGTAGTTAAAGCAAATTGAAGAAATGATGACATAAAAGAGTTGAAAAGATTTCCAAGGGTACCTTAAGAAGACAATGTGTTATAATGAAATGTGCAAAGACCTGGAGTTAGGATATCAAAAGGGAAGAATTTGCTCAACATTTCTCAAGCTGAAAGAAGTGAAGAAAAATTTAAAGCCTTGAGTTGTAATATTGAAGGATTTTATGGAGAAATACTGAATGATGCAGGAAGCAACCAGAGATGATGGACAGAATACACAGCATTACTAGATCCCAAAAAAATGATCGATATTCAACTATCACTTTTGGAAAGCATGGATTACACCTCAATATAAAGAAAATAAAAATCCACACAACTGGATCAATAAGTAGCATCACAATAAATGGAGAAATGATTGAAGTTCAAAGACTTCATATTACTTGATTCTACAATGAACACCAATAGAAGCAGCAGTTAAGACACCAGAAGATGTATTGCATTGGGCAAATCTGTTGCAAAAGATCTCTTTCAAGTGCTGAAAAGCAAAGATATCTCCTTGAAGACTAAGGAGTGCCTGACACAAGCCATGGTATTTTCAATTGCCTCATCTGCATGTGAAAGCTGGACAATGAATAAGGAAGACTGAAGAAGAGTTGATACTTCTGAGTTGTGGTATTGGCGAAGAATGCTGAAAGTACCATTGACTGCTAAAAGAACTAACAAATCTGTCCTGGAGGAAGTGCAACCAGAATGCTCTTGGAAGTAAGAATGGCCAAACTTTGTCTCATCCATTTTGATCATGCTGTCAGAAAGGACCACTCCTTGGAAAAGGATATTGTGTTAAGCTGGGTTCTATAGAAAAGCAAAACCAGTAAAGCTTATATATATATATATATAGGAAAATAGCTCACACAGTTATAGAAGCTGACAAGTCCCATATTCCTGGATCAAACATCAAACTGGAGCCTTTTCCCAACTCAAGCAGCTGCATGGGCTAACAAGCTCAAGGATGGCAGGCAGTATACTGGTTGTTGACTTCAGCAGATGGCAAATCCAAGATCACTGGGCAGCATGGCAGATTGTTCACTCATGGACAGTTGTAGGCAGCACAACAGGGTCCAGAGACACAGAAGTTATCTCTTTTTCCCAGGATGTCCATACATCCCTAGGGAAAATCCTTTTCAATGAATTGGCTGCTTAAAGCATATATTTCCAATCTCATCATGTAAATAACCACATCACAACTGCTTAAACCATTCAGAATCGTGGTCCAGTCAAGTTGACACACAACCCCAACTATCACAGTCCACCCCTTGTTAACTTGGCAGTTGTACACATCTCCTTAACCATATATAATCTATAAATAAGGACAATTATAAAGTCATATTTGCACCTAACATGATACACTAACATTCAAACACTTTAACCCTGTTTATATTTTATAGTTCATAACTGAAAAAAACAAAAAATGTTTCATGCACACATACAACAAAGAACTATAACAATCACATCCCTCATTTCTGCCACTGGTCATGTGGTCATAGCTGATATTCAGAACTACTCTTTTCTACCATCTATTCTGTATTTCCCTTGCACTCAGCAAGCACCTCAGCTGGTCGTGGTCTTTTGTCTGGTGGGGTGACCCAAACCTTCATTCCTGAAGGGTCTAGGCCATTAGTAGTCATATCAGAATTTGGTTGCTGTAGTTTTCCATCTATTTTAATCACAAGGCATGGTGGTACTAAGAGGTGTCCTAAAGAATCTCCTGTATTCCAGACATACTCTTCTTTATCTCCATTGTGTAATATCAATCCAATTTCTCCTCAATAATCAGGGTCTATCACACCAGACAGTATCACGCTGAAATCAGTATTGTATCTCCAGGTGTTAGTGTCCCTCTCTTTGTGATGCAGACCTCCAGACACACAGAACATAGGGTCACAGGGACAGGAAACAAACATTTTTTGAGTGGGCCACTAGGGGTAATAGTGAGTGGTACAACTCCCATTTCCACCCTTTTGTTCCTGGACCCGTGACTCCTGGCTATTGGAGAAACAGCACTATATATTGGATGCTGGTTTAGAGCATACACAACCTCCTGGAGAAAATTGCCCCAACCATTCAAGGTATTGCCAACTAACTGATGTCATAATTGTGTTTTTAGTAGACCATTCCATTGTTCTATCAAGCCAGCTGCTTCAGAATGACAGGGAACATGGTAAGCCCAGTGAATTCCAAGCGCATGGGCTCATTGCTACACTTTATTTGCTGTGAAGTAAGGCTCTTAATATGAAGCAATACTGTGTGGGATAACCATAACAGTGGATAAGACATTCTGTAATTCCATGGATGATATTTTGGCAGAAGCATTGTGTGCAAGGAAGGTGAATCCATATCTGGAATAAATATCTGTTCCAATAAGAACAAAATGCTGTCCTGTCCATGATGGAAGAGGTCCAATGTAATCAACTTGCCACCAGGTTGCTGGCTGATCACTCCTAGGAAGAGTTCCATATCACAGACTCAATGTTGGTCTCTGCTGCTGGCAGATTGGGCACTTAACAGTGGCAGTAGCCAAATTAGCCTTGATAAGTGAGAGTCCATTTTGCTGATCCCATGCAGAACCTACATTCCTGCCACCATGACCACTTTGTTCATGAGCCCATTGGGCAGTGATAAGAGTAGCTGAGGAAAAAGGATGATTGGTTTCCACAGAACGTGTCATCCTATCCACCTGATTGTTAAAGTCATCCTCTGCTGAGGTCACATTTTGATGGGCATTCACATGAGACACAAATATCTTTACTTCTTTGGCCCATTCAGAGAGATCTATACACATACCTCTTCCCCATACATCTTCATTACTGATTTTCCAATCGTGCTCCTTCCAAGTCCCAGACCATAAAGCCAAGCCATTGGCCACAGCCCATGTATAAGTATTCAATCATACATCTGGACATTTCTTGTCCCATGTAAAATAAACAGCCAGAAGCACAACTGAAAGTTCTGCCCATTGCAAGGATTTCCCTTCACCACTGTCCTTTAGGGAAGTCCCAGAAAGGAGCTGCAGTGTCACTGCTGTCCATTTATGAATGGCGGCTGCATATCCTGCAGAACCATCTGTAAACCAGGCATTTATTTTCTCTTCCTCAGTCAACTGATGATAAGGAACTCCCCATGAAGGCATGGGTACAGACTGGGAGAGGGAAGGTAATGTAACTGGAGTGGAGACCATAGGTATTTGTATCACTTCCTCATGCAACTTAGTTGTGCCTTCAGGTACTGCTTGAGCCTTATTTCTTATACACCACTTCCATTTAATGATGGAGTGCTGCTGTATAACCCTAGGTGGAAAATGTCTACAAAGAAAATTTAGTTATGGATAAAGTTATATTTCATGCACACCTGAGTCTGTTACCAGAGATTCATATATATTATATATTGATGCAGAAAATGGGCAGAAACTCCAGCAAAAAGAAGCAAAACACCCCAAAGCAGTTAGAATGTCTGCTAGAACTCAGTAGTGCAAGCGTCCATCTGTCATACTACTTGTATTGATTGCTTAGGGCTGCCATAGTGAGGGACCCCAAAGTGGGTGACTTAGAACAACAGAAATAAATCTATTCTCTAATAGTTCTGGAGGGCAAAAGTCATAAACTAAGGTGTTGGCAAGGTCTTGTTTTCTTAAAAGCCTCAGTAAGATCTTTCCTTGATTTTTTTCACCTTCTGGAAGCTTTTGGCATTCTTCGGCTTGCAGCAGCAAAACAATAATCTCTGTCACCATCTTCACTTGACTGTCTTCCCTCAGTGCCTGTTTCTGTGTCTCTTCTCATAAGGATTCCAGTCAGGTTAGATACAGAATCCACACTGAAGACCTCATCTTAGCCTGATTACATCTGCAGAGACTATATTTCCAAATATATTCACCTTCAACTTCAGAACTCTACTGTTTTAGAGACACAATTCAACCCCAAACACTATATAACCTTATTTGATGAACTTGCAATTTTGGCATTAATCAAACGTTGGCCATAAATAATACACAGTATGAAAAATGATCAGAAGTAAGATTGCCAATTTATTATGAAAGGCTGCAGACAATTCTTAACACGTTACTTTTTCTCATTGGCAATTTAGAGTAGCAGTGTTCTCTGAAGAAACATTTTCTTCATTAAATAGTGGACAGAATTAAGAACACTCTGAAAAGATTCATATTTGCAATAATTGCACAAGTAAAAATAATTGTGAACATAGAAATATAAGCAAGCTGAATGTGAGAGTAAGATAAATGAATTTTCTAAGCAATTGCTAAAACATGAAAGTGAAACCAAAAGGCATTTCTAGATTAACAAGGGAGCAGAAACAAATACTCAAGGATGTACTTCAGCAAGAAGAAATATGAGCCTAGAAGAATGTACGAAGCAATAGGAGGGAATAAATTGTGACAAATATAAATTAATCTTGATTGTAAAAATTAAATAATATTTTGTAAGTTTGAATATAATTGTTCTATTAAATAGATGGACCAAATGATAAATATACTAAGTAAATAATAGATTTGAATAAGAAAATTAAAACTATATTTAAGTAGATACATAATACATTTCTTTCCAGAACTGTGTCTGTTTTAAAATATAATATAAAGAATACATAAATTGCTTGTATAACCTGGCACTGTATTATGCTAGATCATACATTTTGATGTGTTTCCATTGATCAGTGTTTAAGATCAAGCTCTCTGATCACAATGCAAAAGTTAGGGTTAAATAACAAATAAGAAGCAAAACCAAGCAAACACAAAAACAAAAAAGCCTTGCCAAACATTTGCAAATTAAAAAAAATCTAAAAGGTATATGGGTTAAAAAAATCATAATAGAAATTACTAAATATTTGAAGTTGAATTTACTACATATCAACATTCATGGCACATAACCAAAATGTCACATAAAGGGGCTTAAAAGTTACCTGTAATGATATACTAAAAAAGATATACTAAAAAAAAAAAAATGAGCTGGACACGCAACTAAAAAAATTAAGAATAAAAACACAGGAAAATTCCAAAAATTGTGGAAAAAAATTCATAAAGTAAAGCATCAAGAAAACAAAATACAAATATACAAAGCAGCAAACTATAAATAAAACCAACAAAATCAAAATAAATCTGTTGAAAAGACTAATAAAATGTCTAAAATTTTGCCAAGACTGGAGAAAGGGATTGTATAAATAAAAAAATGAAGACTGTAAAAGAAGACACGACCCCACAAACTGTAGAGACTAAAATAAATAATCACTACATATTGGTTGGGAGTTCTGGTAGTAATGTCTAAGACCTTGACTGCTAACCAGAAGGCTGGCGGTTCAAACCCACCAGCCACTCCTGGGAAGGTAGATGGGCAATCTACTTCCGTAGTGATACTGCCTCGGAAACCCAAGGAGTCAGGTTGACTGGATGGCACAACAACAACAATACACGTTGGTTAGAGGAGTCTGAGACCTGTCAGTGTCTAGCATATTCCCTAGTGTAGTCTCCACCTTTTAAAATTAAAATACCAAAACCAAAAAACAAACTCACTGCCGAGGAGTTGGCTCCAACTCATAGCGACCCCTCCTTGGGTTTCCCAGGCAGTATCACTATGGAAGTAGATTGCCCAACCTTCCTTCCTGGGAGTGGCTGGTGGGTTTGAACTGCCAACCTTCTGGTTAGCAATCAAATGCCTTAGGCACTATAAGAGAACATTTGATTTTTTTTTCCTATTAAGGAAAATTATCTCTTCAGGCATATATATTTCCTGGGTCATATTAGTACCAAGTAAAAGATCACAGGCTTTATGGTCTCTTTCAGGATGTATTGTGTTGGTGAGTGTTCCCTAGTCTATAGTGAAAATTCTACTATACTTTGTTATAATAAAAAGTTAAATCACTCATAGTAGTGTCTTGATAATTGCTATTTATTATGGTTTTTTCCACCCAGAACAATCACTTCAACCATACCTTTATATATGCTTGAATCTTCAATGCTACCTGTTATATGAACTAAAATTTAAATGTCATTGAAATATAAATCCAATTTAATATCAGATTATCATTTTGTTACAGTTATCAATCCATTTTTCTACATTTGCTATGGGCTTTTTCCATTTATACACCTTAGCCTTTTCATTTATTTTAGATTTAAAAAGTATATTACTCTTTAAAAGATTGAAGGTTATATAGACCTTGTCATTGAAAGCAAAATAATCAGATGATATTTGGGTTATACTGAACTTTAAGAATCTTAAAAAATATGAGTGCCTTTGCCATGACAGACATAATACAGTATTTTCCCTCCCTTTTTCTTTCCACAAGAATATATGTATTAATATGTCTTAGAGGGAAACATAAAATTATATAATAATTTAACTATATGATTAATTGTATATGGAAAAAGTAATGAGAAATGAGTCTATTACATGATCAAATAAACTATTTTAATATATGCAGAGTAAAATTCTTTCTAATCTTTTGATTAACCAAGACAAAGAAATTGAGGGAAAACTGCATTCCTTATAAATCAACAATACTTACTGTTTTAGAAAAAGAAACTTCATTTTCAGCAATAGTCTCTGGGTGGCATAAACGGTTAGTGCACTTGGCTGCTGACCCAAAAGCTGGAGATTTGAGTCCACTCAAAGGTGCCTCAGAAGAGAGAGCTGGTGATCTATTTCTGAAAAAAAGGCCATTGAAAACCCTGTGGACCACAGTTCTTCTCTGATCACATGGGATTTCCCTCACTCAGAATCAATTCCATGGCAATTGGTCTGGAGAGAAGCAAAGTTTTTGAGAATGTATTTGTTGCTTTTTCAAAGTTTATAAAACACTTGCAAAAAAAAAAAAGTTCTCTGTGATGGGTTTATTTCTATAATTTAGGCTTTTTGTCTTCTGGGTCATTGATCAATTTCAGGATGAGTGAAAATACAGAGCTTCAAAATATTCAGACTAATGGAGAAAATCGAGCCCAAATTAATCAACCAAGCAAGCAAGCATTCAATCAACACATGACTGAGTGCCTACAGTATGAGGCAAGGGTGCAGATCAGAAGGGTGAGGTGGTAAATAGTGGCCAGAAATCTATCAGAAGATGAAAGTTTTTTTTTTTTTTTTTTTTTGTCAGTGATTACATATGTGTAAAGATGGTGTTTAACTTTGTTCCTAGAAATAAGTTAATAAATTGCATACCTCCTTTCAGGTTTCTACATAATGTTCACACTTCTCTTTTTTAATTTACTAAATTATCTGCAGTTTATAGGAATCAATAGTTCTTCCAAAGCAGATCAATAGGTTTTCCTGGAGTGACTCACGCACTGGAAGATTCTACCTCATTATGTCAGAAAACCACAAAGCTAATTTATTATTACAAGACCCAAATTGCAGCCCCACTTTCTCAATTTTAGTAGCACTGTTGTACCATCAGTATCAGTCTTGAAATACTTTCAAAGGATTACTAGAAAAAAGAAACATTTAATCTTTCACATAAATGTGTATTAGAATGTCTTAATATTGCCTTAGAAATTTTTTGTTTCACCATAATTTTTCAATGTGAACAAACATTTTTTTGTCTAGTAAAATATCCTTGATAAAATATCAAACATTCTGTTAGATATTTTTCATATCTATGTGAATAGAAATAACTCAAAAGCCCTTTTACTGTCAAGTTGATTCCTACTCATAGCAAATTTGTAGGAGGGCACAGAACTGTTGCATAGGCTTTCCAAGGCTGTAATCTTCATGGAAGCTAACTGCCACTCTTTCCTGAGGTGCAACTAGTGGCTTTGAACCTCCGGCCTTTTGGTTGGCAGCTGAGCACTATATACACTGTGTCACCAGGGCTCCTTGATTAAAAATAGGTGTATTAAATAAGCTTAAGCACCTTATTCGCAGATTGATTACATGCGTTCTCTACAAGGTTTATTTTTTACAGTATTTTTTCACTTTGGCTCAAAATATTTATCATTGTTTGTACCTCCACAGAGAATAAATCCATACATGGGAGGGTATACAAATGTACCTTTCTTTCTTTTTTTCCCCCGCTCATCTCAGCAAAATGAAAAACTGAACATGAATGTAGTGAATGTAGTATCTTTCTTGGAAAGTAAGGAAAGACTACAATCTTTAATTCAGCATGGAAAACTACTATATTTTACTAGTAAGGTTCTTTCTAGCAACAAAAACAAAGAAATAAAAATACTCAGATTGTTGAGGATGAGCATGTTATTATTAAACTTGTAGCATCTGCAGACTATGAGATTTCCCTTGATGTGACACAATTTACATTTAAATATTTACTTTTGTTTGTTTGGACATTTAGATTTGATTTTGCTACCTCACTTTACCAAAATCATCAGGATTTTCTTGCCTAGGTCTATTCAAAAAGTGAAAATAAATACATAGAGGAACTTTCACTTCTTATAAAAGAAAAAAAGAATACTCTGGCAAACAGCATGGTATAATGAAGAGATACAATGAAGATAATGGGGTTGTATTTCAACATAGCCTGATATCTAAGATATTACAGGTAAGGATGTCAGTGATACGCAAGGTATGTACGGATGTGTAGATACAGAGGAATGGATGTATACACACAGAGGAATAGATGTGTACACACAGAGGAAGGGATGTGTACACACAGAGGTATTCGTGTGATTCATTTTCTTCACTCCCCGGACCATATGTGACTCTTAAAGAGAGATGGAAGCCAATCTCAATACTGAAAGTTCCGTATAACACTATCTTTCCATTTCTATATTTATCAACCCCAAACCTGATCTAGGCCAAAGAAATATCATACTTGGTGAATTGTATACTTCTGCAAAATAAAAAATGTTATTTACCCCATAATACAGACAATAAATACTTGGGTGGAAAATAGAATGAAATTCTTTCCTATGGGACATACTAGGGTAAAAATGTACATTTTTGTGAAATATGTAAATGAAAATTTACTGGCAGAGCTGTCTACAGCTGAAATTCATATTCTGTAGGATGTAGGCAAATAATCAAATGGTATATAATACTGTTAAACTCAATGCCATCGAGTTGGATCTGACTTGTAGTGACCCCTCCTTGGATTTCTGAGGTGGTATCACTACAGAAATAGATTGCCCAACCTTCCTTCTGAGGAGTGGCTTGTGGGTTTGAACCGCCAGCCTCTGGTTAACAATCAAGTGCCTTAGGCACTGCACCATCAGAGCTCCTTATGCAGGTGATTAGTACTGTGGAAATACAGAGATGGAGTATTTATTTCTGACAAGTGAATTTCCAACCAAATATGTCCTGAAGATTGTATAATCTTTAGTAAGTCATTTTTCTTCTGTAGTCCTCTGTTCTGGTTACCTAGTGCCGCTCCAGGGGCTGTGTGACAGCCCCTTGGCCTTGGGCTTCAGCTGTGCCTCTTGCTTCCAGCCTACTGGAGCTAGAGGCATCTCTTCACTCAGGCAGCTACTGGCTGCTGAGGCTAAGAAGCCCCAGGTTGACAAATAAAATGACACAGTCCCGATGTTACCAAACCACATGGCAGCCCATTAATTCAAGTCCATTGTAAGTCTCAAGGTTGGCAGAGCATGGCAGGCTGCTGAAAAATGACACAGCTACCTGCAGGGTTCAAGTGTGCCACAAGCTAAAGACCATTCCCAAGGTTTCTCCTTATATACAAGAAGCAGACCACATCCCAAAGGCAGCTATTCAGCTGCTTGTGGTTGATCCCACCATGGAGTTGATTGCCAGTCTCATCATGAGGAATAACTACCACCAGCTGCCCAGCCACTTAACCGGGCCCAGCCAAGTTGACGCACAAACATCACTAGCACATCCTTAGAGAAGTTCAGTCACAATGCTGCCTAGAAGTGAAAATAGACTTCGTCTTTTGTACTTTGGTTATGTAAAGAAAAGGGTCAATGAAAAAGGTGAAGATCCTCAAAGAGATGGTTTGATACAGTGGCTGCAAGGATGCGCTCAAGCACAGCAATGATTGTGAGGATGGCACAGGACTGGGCAGTATTTCATTTTGTTGTACATAGAGAACCAACTCAACATCACCTAACAACAACAAAGTGATAGTGAAGTTAGGGCTTGAAGAATGCATTATTCTTTGCTCAGTGATGAATATAAGAGGAATTCCACATAACTGGACA
>NW_006921830.1:4809491-4816941 GCF_000298275.1 Orycteropus afer afer
GTGGGGCTGGCGCGGGATCGGGCAGTGTTTCGTTCTGCTGTGCATGGGGTCACTATGAGTCGGAAACGACTCGACGGCACTTAACAACAACACAACAACAATATCCTGATCTTACTGGCTCTCTGACCATATGTCCCCATTCCAGGTTTCAGCATTCTATTTTTTCCCAATCAATGCCCCCACTTTATCTTCAGACACCATTCTGGTTTGTAATTTAATTGGCATTGTAATTCAGCTACCCTTACAATAAGACTTTCAGTTTAGGTTTGTTTTTTTGGCAATATCAGCTCTGTTACTACAAGAAATAAGGCTTACTTTCAGAGCACAGCTGGAAACATTGAGGTCTTTTGTGTGGCACTTAAGCCATGACTGAGCAACTCTGAGCTCATCTCTCTCTCTTTCACCACTTTGTCTAGTGTAAGTAGGAGCAATCAACCAGCTACCTTATACTCCTCATTCTTACAAAACTGCAGAAAAATATCAAATACGTGATCACCCAGAGCCTAACTTCTCACAAACACTTGATGCTATTTTGCATATTAATGTTGCCACCTCATGCTATGGATTAGCAGTGCCCTCTTTACTAACAGAAGCAGGGTCACTAGTATCTTTATGATTAATCAAATTGGACAACCAATTTAGGAAGCGCATCCTTATGATTTTGTCTCTCTAGAACCACTCTCGGTACCAAATGTGTTAGACTGGGTTCTCTAGAGAAACAAACCAGTAAAGCTTACATAGAGAGAGAAAGGGAAATTTATCTTAGGAAAAAGGCTCACACGTTTATGTTGTTGTTATTGTTAGGTGCTGTAGAGTTGTCTCCGACTCATAGCAACCCCATGCACAGCAGAAGGAAACACTGCCCGATCCCGCGCCAGCTCCATGATCTTTGCTATACTTGAGCCCATTGTTGCAGCCACCATGTCAATCCATCTCATTGAAGGTCTTCCCCTCTTTCGTTGACCCTCCACCTTACCAAGCATGACATCCTTCTCTAGGGAAGCTGGCAAGTCCCAAGTTCGTGGATCAAACATTAAGGTGGAGGCTTTTTCTGACTCATGCAGCTTGTAGGAGCTGAGAAACTCAAGGCTGGAAGTTAGTATACTGGTTGTTGACTCGAATGATGAATCCAAGATCTCTGGGCTGAATGGTGGATTTTTTGCCATGGACAGTTGTAGGCAGCACAACAGAATCCCGATCCACAGAAGAGTGTCTCTTTTCCCAGGATTTCCATAAATATACTGGAAGCAGGCCACACCCCTAGGGAAACTCCCTTTCAACAGATTGGCTGCTCAAAACATATATGTCTGATTCCATCATTGGAACAACCCACCTCACAATTGCTCAAACCACACAGAATTGTGGTCCAGCCAAATTGACACACAGCTCCAACTATCACAGCTGCTAACCTAAAGGACAGCACCTTCAAACTCACCCAGGCAGCTCCACAAGAGAAAAACCTGACAGTCTGCTCCTATCAATATATTACAGCCTAGAAAATCCTGTCATAACAAGACTTCCCTAAATTGACATGAAACTTTTGTTTAAACATTTCAAACCCTTCCAAGCATATAATACCATTTGTTTTCCCAAAATCCTTACAATATACATGAGGAGGAACTTATAGTTCCCTTTTTAGGTGTGCTGGGGTAATTGAGGCAACTTGTGAAGCAGAAAGAGAGTGCGATCTTTCACTATGCATTAATAATATAAAAGAGAAACCCTTCCAACTGTATTTTTGAAATTGTGGTTTGTAATGTATTACAACTGTTTGGAATTGGATTCTATGCTCTAAATATTTTCAAATTCAGCTTTGGTTATACTGAAGCAGAAATACTTTCATATATGCAATTAAGCATTTATTTAATTTGGCTTTATATCATTTGGATATTGGTAAACATACATATTAGCCTTCCTGTTAGGATTTTTTGCCTTTGTCTTTCACTACACTTATATAACTATCTATTAATTTTGAGTACCTTTTCGTAAGACACTAATGACAGTAATGACCAGGTTTGCAGTGAATGGCTCTTGCTGATCCAGCTTATTTGCATATTCATATATAGCTCCCAAACTGCAGGCAAGAAGAATTCAGTGACACAGAACAAATCTTTGTAAAGGAAATCTAAATATGGGGAAAAACAATATTTATCTACATGGGGAATTTCTGAAATGTGTGTTATTATAAAAGTTAATTCCCCTTCTGAATAAATGATATTTGATTTTCATATTAGCATAGTAGTTTGAACAGCTGCACAGAACTGCTCAGATAAAAATTATTAAAAAAAAAAAAAAAGTTTCGGATCCAAATTTTGCTTTCAGTTTAACTAGTGCAGAAGATCCCAGGATATGCACTTCTCTTTGGAGTATCTTTAGTTTGGGATACATTTATCAGATAAGCTGTGGTAGAAATGCATACCCACTCACTGCCATCAAGTTGATTCCAGCTCATAATGACCTTACAGAACAGAGTAGAACTCCCCCAGAGGTTTTCCAAGGCTATAAATCTTCATGGAAGGAGACTTTCTTCTGTTGAGTGGTTGGTGGGTTTGAACCGCCGATCTTGTGGTTGGCAGCTGAATGCTTTAACCATTGCACCACCAGAGCTCGTGAAATGCATATAGTGTTAGTAGAAACTTTTCTAAGTATAAAGTTTTCACATATGTTGGGTTAAAATGATTAAGAAGAAAAACAAAAACAAACAAAAACCCTAGATCTCATGAATGGAGAATAAAAATATTCACAGCAAGAAGTCTCTGGAAAAACAAGCCTACTACAGATAGGTGATCTCTATGTTTTCTTTCAAAGAAGAATTTCTATGAGTATGAGTGTGCTTTAAAGAGAAGTGCTGACTGATGAAGAGAATAAAGGTTTAGTGAATATTGTTTGTCTTTCTTGTGCAGGAACTCCACATAGGCAGTTGAAGCATGTAATGATTTGGGCTCTAGAGACATGAATTCCTTCTTGAATTCAGCTATTGATTCTCTACTTTTGTGGAACAGGAATAGTACTGCATTCTCTTGTTATTTGTTACTGAATATCAGTGTTTAGAGTATGTAATAACACAATACAATAATAGAATAAAATCATATGAAAACAAGGTAGAACAATGGAATAGTTTTGATCTGTAACACATAAAAATGAGATAGAGAATTGTTTTCAAATATTTAAGTTATTTTTATCCTATGTATTATCTTCAAATTCTTACCTTTTGTTATTATTTGAGGTCTGTTTAAAAGATTATGAATTTTATAAAACTTTGATTTTTCATTCTGGTTGACTTTTTGAAAAAAAGTTAGCCAAAGTTAACTAAGAAGAAATGCTTATGTCTTCAATTTATATGATTATATGTTCAGCTCTCTGGAGAGCAAATCTGTATTTACATGTATCTTGAGGACTGTTATTATTATGTGCCATCGAGTTGGACCCGACTCATAGGAACCCCTCCTTGGGTTTCTGAGGCAGTATCAGTATGGAAGTAGATTGCCCAACCTTCCTTCCGAGGTATGGCTGGTGGGTTTGAACTGCCAGCCTTCTGGTTAGCAGTCAGGTGCCTTAGGCACTACGCTACCAGAGCTCCTTCTTGAGGACTACCTTGGCCTAAATTAAAGGCAGGTCTTAGAAGTCTGCTCCTGAATGCCTTTCTCCTGGCCTCTTCCTTGAGGGTTTTAAGTATGGAGAGTAATTCCTCTTTCTATAACAACAACAACAACACTAAGTTAAGACATGGGTGCTCCGGAGTGAAAAATCTACTGAGAGTATATGTTCTCCTTGGTTATTTATCCTACCTATGGATAGAACATTATTTTTGTAGAAAAAATACCTTTGTGACTGCTGAATTTCTCTTTTTCTGTCTCCTACTTTTAAATGAATGATACTATTAATTTATTTGGGAAGAAGCACATCTATTAACAGTCTTAAAGACTTAGGATATTTTATAAGGATAAAACACTTCAGAGAGAATGACTTTAAATATCAGTTAAAAATAGAACATGTTGATAACCTCCATTTATTTGCACTCAGTTGATAGAAATTTATTGTGGGATTCAATACGAATAGCGCAAATGGGGCATGAAGACTTCAGAGTATATGTAAAATTGGAGATCCTTTCTCTCACTTTTCATTTGACCACATTGAATTTCTTAAAATGGACTCATTTTAATTCAACATTTTCAGAAAATGGAGGAAGGTATTATTTATGAGAATAGTTTATTATTATTTTTATTGGTGCTAGGGTTTAGCAACTACTTTTTCTTCCCCCAGCCATCTTGCTGCTCGTGATCCTTATAAGGCAAGCCACCTTTCATTTTCTTTTTCCTCAGCACAGCTGGTGCTTACAGTACCCTGAACATTCAATGAGTCATTTCCTGCTGATAAATGTCTATATGTAGCCACGATTGTCACCTATGTATGTAAGTGATACAAGATAGCATTTGTACCAGCCTCTAATCTTATGTACCACTTTCTCCCCTTTCAGAACCAAGCTGGCAATTCTCATCTTGAATAGCTTTAAAATTGCTCATAGCAATCAATGACAGCTGAGGCATCACTAAAGAATTTCTTTTATCTCCAAGCTCCAATTTAGATCTGTCATTAAGCTCGAGTAAGCTTGAACTGTCAGTACATTTTCCCTCATCACATGCTCTAAGCACAAAAAGTCAACTTCAAAATCAAATTTGTTCTGTCTCTTACTATACTTTGTAATGGTTTCATATGAACAATAAACTTCACTGAAATAGTACTGTCAATCTTTAGTAACTCAGATAACTATAGTTTTAAAAAATAGTGAAATGTTGCCAAAACTCCAGTATGACGTACGGTAAATCATTCTCATATTCCGTTGCTTTTTCTTGAGCTTTAAGGGGGAAGCATTATTATATGGGGGGAAAGAGCATTTGGCTTTGCAGGAGATGTGGAATCTGCATCCCCCTCTTTTACATTAAAGTCATTTTCTTTCTCTTGTTCTCGCTTCTATGTTTGAACGTGAGACAATTGGACTAGATAAATTCTAAGGTCCTATCCAGCTCTAATATTTGGCTTCTTAATAAAGTTGGCTTTCCATCTTGTGGTATTTCACTTCTTCAAGGAATGGATTAGAAATAGCCACCAGGAAGAGTTTAAATTGCAAAGTAATTCAGAAGTCCATAATCCAAATCTAATTGCACTTTGCCCCAGCTTCATCTTTTGAACCAAAACAATATTCTGTTTGGGTTCTGTTGGTGAACAATAGCTGTCTTTTAAAGATCACAGTTTCTATCTTGGAGATCTTTTCCTCTGATAAATCCTTCAGCCTCACCCACATATTTAGTGTACTTTGATCTTTCTTTGTTTTGAAAATTTCTTTTTGAAACAGCCTGTGTGAACATTAGGGGTGCCAGACTGAATCTGAGACCACAAAAATCTGGCAGAGCCACACATGCAAAGCGTTTATAGAAACCTTGTTGAAAATTAGAGTGATTGTTTGTTAACAATTTCTTCATAATCTCCAAATTGGCTGGCTGTACTTTTTCCCTTACCCATAAGGGAAAGAAGGAGGTTATTTCTTGCTACTCATTTCCTATTTTATAAGTACTATAGTTTTCAAAAGGAGCTCTGGTAGCATAGTGGCTAAGGCACTTGACTGCTAACCAGAAGGCTGGCGGTTCAAACCCACCAGCCACTCCTTGGAAGGAAGGTTGGGCATTCCTACTTCCGTAGTGATACTGCCTTGGAAACCCAAGGAGGGGTCACTATGAGTCAGGGCCGACTCGATGGCAAACAACAACAACAACAACATAGTTTTCAAAATTAAAATATATAGTTTTTCTGGTCTAACTTCCAGGAAAGATATGACATTAAGGGGAATGTAATCCTTTCCAGTATTAGCATGATGAACTGCAAAGACAATAAGATTTGATACTTTCAACTCTCAAAAAGTAAGATGTTCTAGGAAGACTGGGCAATCAGCTTCTGTAGAGATATACCACCTCTGAAACTGGAGGGGTCACTATGAGTTGGAATCAACTCGAAGGCAGTGAGTTTTTTTTTTTTTTTTTCAAATGGATAAATGTAAAGAAAAGATTAATTTCTGCTTTTTTCTTTCTTTCTTTTCAGTGCCATACCTTGATCATGGTAATTCTATACTCTAGGCCAGAATTGATGTCTGCTAGTATATTTGGAGCTTTCTCATCTCTCATTCCTTACTGACATTGCTTATTGACATTTCTGAGACTGACTAATTCATTGAAGTTAGACTCTGATAAGAATACTCTGCAATCTTGGCCACATTTTTATGATACTTTTCCTGATGCCAATCAAAATGTGTGTATTTCCTTAGGGAGGCATTTGTTAATGACTAACCAATCTTTTTGTCTATTTTATTCTAGGGTGTTAATGCCTAATAACACCCTAGAATAAGAATGAGACATCTCAGATAATAACAGCATTTCAACAGCAATGTCTTCACCTGGCTGATTGAAGGTGTGAGACATTGTGGCAAAGTGAGTGAAGCATAAATTTGTGGTTAGTGTTAGTTTTCCATGATTCTTCTAGAATCTATGAAACAGGCTTTCTCATACTTACTGGTGTGAGAAGAAAAAATGATACTCTTTTGTAAATAACCATACTTTTCTGTTAGATCCACACTTATCTACAGTATGAATTTTAGACCCTGGTGATGCAATGGTTAAGTGCTTGGCTGCTGTGTTAGACTGGGCTCTCTAGAGAAACAAAACCAGTAAAGCTTATATATATAGAGAAAGTGAAATTTATCTTAGGAAAATGGCACACATGCTTATAGAAGCTGGCAAATCCAAGGTTCTTGGATCGGACATCAAGCTGGAGGCTTTTCCTGACTCACGCAGCTATAGGGGCTGAGGAGCTCAAGGTTGAAAGGCAGTATACCAGCTGTTGACTCCAACGGATGACAAATCCAAGATCTCCAGGCCAAATGGTGGATTGTTCACTCATGGACAGTTGTAGACAGCACAACAGAATCCTCATCCACAGGAGAATGTCTCTTTTCCCAGGATGTCCATAAATGTACTGGAAGCAGGCCACACCCCTAGGGAAACTCCCTTTCAATGGATTGGCTGCTCAAAACATAACATCTGATCTCATCATTGGAAAAACCCACATCACAACTGCTTAAACCACACAGAGTTGTGGTCCAGCCAAGTTGACACACAGCTCCAACTTTCACAGTCTACCCCTTGCCAACTTGGCAGTTGTACACATCTTCTTAACCATATATAATCTCTAAATAAGGACAATTATAAAGCCATATTTGTGCCTAACATGATACACTAACACACGTACAACTGAAAAGCATTAACCTTGTTTACATTTCACAGTTCATAACAGAAGGAAACAAAAATATTTGATGCACATATACAATGAAGAAATATAACAATCACAGTCCTCATTTCTGCAGCTGGTCACGTGGTCATAGCTGATATTCAGAACTACCTTC
>NW_006921830.1:4817071-4819094 GCF_000298275.1 Orycteropus afer afer
CACAGGGCATGGTAGTACTAAAAGACGTCCTAAAGAATCTCCTGTATTCCAGACATATACTTCTTTACCTCCATTATGTAATGTCAATCCAATTTCCCCTTGGTAATCAGGATCTATCACACCAGATAGTACAGTAATGCCTTTCTTTGTCTGTTGATCCAGAGGCATGAGGAAGCCAAAATGACCGGGTGGCTTTCTTAATTTCCAGTTCAATGCAATCTGTATTGTGTCTCCAGGTGGGAGTGTTCCTCCCTTTGGGACCAACATCTCCAGACTTACAGAGCATAGGGTAGCAGGGACAGGAAGCAAAAAAATTTTGAGTGGGTCACTAGGGGTAATGGTGAGTGGTACCACTCTCTTTTCTACACCTTGGTTCCTGGACCCATGAATCCTGGCTATTGGAGAAACAAAACCATATATTGGACACTGGTTTAGAGCATATACAGCATCCTGGAGAACATTGCCTCAACCCTTCAAGGTATTGCCACCTAGCTGGTGCCGTAATTGTGTTTTCAGCAGGCCATTCCATCATTCTATCAAGCCAGCTGCTTCAGGATGATGGGGAACATGGTAAGACCAGTTAATTCCATGAGCATAAGCCCATCGCCACACTTCATTTGCTGTGAAGTGAGTCCCTTGATCTGAAGCAATGCTGTGTGGGATAACATGATGGTGGATAAGGCATTCTGTTAATCCACAGATGGTAGTTCTGGCAGAAGCATTGCATGCAGGGAAGGCAAATCCATATCTAGAATAAGTATCTATTCCAGTAAGAACAAAATACTGTCCTTTCCATGATGGAAGTGGTCCAGTGTAATCAACCTGCCACCGGGTTGCTGGCTGATCACCCCGAGGAAAGGTTCCATATCGTGGACTCATGTTGGTCTCTGCTGCTTGCAGATTGGGCACTCAGCAGTGGCAGTAGCAAATTAGCCTTGGTAAGCAGGAGTCCATGTTGCTGAGCCCATGCATAACCTACATCCCTGCCACCATGGCCACTTTGTTCATGAGCCCATTGAGCAATGACAGGAGTAGCTGGGAAAAAAAGGATGGTTGGTTTCCACTGAATGTATCGTCCTATCCACCTGATTATTAAAGTCCTCCTCTGCCGAGGTCACCTTTTGATGGGCATTCACATGAGACACAAATATCATTCCTCCTCTGGCCCTTTCAGAGAGATCTATCCACATACCTCTTCCTCATACATTCTTCTCACCAATTTTCTAATCATGCTCCTTCCCAGTCCCAGACCATCCAGCTAAGCCATTATCCACTGCCCACGAATCCATATATTATAGCATATCTGGCCAATTTCTCTAAACCTCTCAATACCTTCTTGTACATTATACCATGAAAGGTCTGGTACTTCACCTTGACTTAAGGTAGGCCACTGCATAATCCATGCTTCAGTAAGCCAACCAAATAAACTATTAGATCCGTTCCTAACCTCTTGAGCTGAAACATTGAATGAAGAATCCATACTTAGTGGGCCTAAACCAATAAACTCAGACTGATCCAATGTTACATTCCTTGCACCATTATCCCACACCCTCAATAGCCATTCACATATATATTCTCCAGGTTTCTGTCTGTTTATGTTAGCAAAATCAAGTAGGTCTTTTTGGGTGTAGCATACCACCTCCTCAGTCACACTTTGTATTTCACCTTTTGAGGCTCACTTGGACTTAACTTTAGTTATAGGTCTATCAGCAGCAATGGGTGGTTGGGAAAGTTCCTGAGAACATTTAGCAATGTCTTCCATGGCCTCTGCCTCAGGCAATGACCCAGCAGGAACAGTTGGGTTAATACCATTACAATGAGGTGGAGGGGATAATGGTTTCACAGTAATCTCCTCAAATTAGAGGGATTCAACAGAATTTACAGGCTCCATATCCTGATATCTTCAGCCTAAACCAGGCCAGGAGCTGATTGTGGAACACACCATCAACTGCTCATATGCAAATTACACTTGAAGTTAAAGACAATTAAAACAAGTCCAAGAGAGCCAAAGTATGATCTTGAA
>NW_006921830.1:4820519-4856858 GCF_000298275.1 Orycteropus afer afer
GTGGGGCTGGCGCGGGATCGGGCAGTGTTTCGTTCTGCTGTGCATGGGGTCACTATGAGTCGGAAACGACTCGACGGCACTTAACAACAACACAACAACAATATCCTGATCTTACTGGCTCTCTGACCATATGTCCCCATTCCAGGTTTCAGCATTCTATTTTTTCCCAATCAATGCCCCCACTTTATCTTCAGACACCATTCTGGTTTGTAATTTAATTGGCATTGTAATTCAGCTACCCTTACAATAAGACTTTCAGTTTAGGTTTGTTTTTTTGGCAATATCAGCTCTGTTACTACAAGAAATAAGGCTTACTTTCAGAGCACAGCTGGAAACATTGAGGTCTTTTGTGTGGCACTTAAGCCATGACTGAGCAACTCTGAGCTCATCTCTCTCTCTTTCACCACTTTGTCTAGTGTAAGTAGGAGCAATCAACCAGCTACCTTATACTCCTCATTCTTACAAAACTGCAGAAAAATATCAAATACGTGATCACCCAGAGCCTAACTTCTCACAAACACTTGATGCTATTTTGCATATTAATGTTGCCACCTCATGCTATGGATTAGCAGTGCCCTCTTTACTAACAGAAGCAGGGTCACTAGTATCTTTATGATTAATCAAATTGGACAACCAATTTAGGAAGCGCATCCTTATGATTTTGTCTCTCTAGAACCACTCTCGGTACCAAATGTGTTAGACTGGGTTCTCTAGAGAAACAAACCAGTAAAGCTTACATAGAGAGAGAAAGGGAAATTTATCTTAGGAAAAAGGCTCACACGTTTATGTTGTTGTTATTGTTAGGTGCTGTAGAGTTGTCTCCGACTCATAGCAACCCCATGCACAGCAGAAGGAAACACTGCCCGATCCCGCGCCAGCTCCATGATCTTTGCTATACTTGAGCCCATTGTTGCAGCCACCATGTCAATCCATCTCATTGAAGGTCTTCCCCTCTTTCGTTGACCCTCCACCTTACCAAGCATGACATCCTTCTCTAGGGAAGCTGGCAAGTCCCAAGTTCGTGGATCAAACATTAAGGTGGAGGCTTTTTCTGACTCATGCAGCTTGTAGGAGCTGAGAAACTCAAGGCTGGAAGTTAGTATACTGGTTGTTGACTCGAATGATGAATCCAAGATCTCTGGGCTGAATGGTGGATTTTTTGCCATGGACAGTTGTAGGCAGCACAACAGAATCCCGATCCACAGAAGAGTGTCTCTTTTCCCAGGATTTCCATAAATATACTGGAAGCAGGCCACACCCCTAGGGAAACTCCCTTTCAACAGATTGGCTGCTCAAAACATATATGTCTGATTCCATCATTGGAACAACCCACCTCACAATTGCTCAAACCACACAGAATTGTGGTCCAGCCAAATTGACACACAGCTCCAACTATCACAGCTGCTAACCTAAAGGACAGCACCTTCAAACTCACCCAGGCAGCTCCACAAGAGAAAAACCTGACAGTCTGCTCCTATCAATATATTACAGCCTAGAAAATCCTGTCATAACAAGACTTCCCTAAATTGACATGAAACTTTTGTTTAAACATTTCAAACCCTTCCAAGCATATAATACCATTTGTTTTCCCAAAATCCTTACAATATACATGAGGAGGAACTTATAGTTCCCTTTTTAGGTGTGCTGGGGTAATTGAGGCAACTTGTGAAGCAGAAAGAGAGTGCGATCTTTCACTATGCATTAATAATATAAAAGAGAAACCCTTCCAACTGTATTTTTGAAATTGTGGTTTGTAATGTATTACAACTGTTTGGAATTGGATTCTATGCTCTAAATATTTTCAAATTCAGCTTTGGTTATACTGAAGCAGAAATACTTTCATATATGCAATTAAGCATTTATTTAATTTGGCTTTATATCATTTGGATATTGGTAAACATACATATTAGCCTTCCTGTTAGGATTTTTTGCCTTTGTCTTTCACTACACTTATATAACTATCTATTAATTTTGAGTACCTTTTCGTAAGACACTAATGACAGTAATGACCAGGTTTGCAGTGAATGGCTCTTGCTGATCCAGCTTATTTGCATATTCATATATAGCTCCCAAACTGCAGGCAAGAAGAATTCAGTGACACAGAACAAATCTTTGTAAAGGAAATCTAAATATGGGGAAAAACAATATTTATCTACATGGGGAATTTCTGAAATGTGTGTTATTATAAAAGTTAATTCCCCTTCTGAATAAATGATATTTGATTTTCATATTAGCATAGTAGTTTGAACAGCTGCACAGAACTGCTCAGATAAAAATTATTAAAAAAAAAAAAAAAGTTTCGGATCCAAATTTTGCTTTCAGTTTAACTAGTGCAGAAGATCCCAGGATATGCACTTCTCTTTGGAGTATCTTTAGTTTGGGATACATTTATCAGATAAGCTGTGGTAGAAATGCATACCCACTCACTGCCATCAAGTTGATTCCAGCTCATAATGACCTTACAGAACAGAGTAGAACTCCCCCAGAGGTTTTCCAAGGCTATAAATCTTCATGGAAGGAGACTTTCTTCTGTTGAGTGGTTGGTGGGTTTGAACCGCCGATCTTGTGGTTGGCAGCTGAATGCTTTAACCATTGCACCACCAGAGCTCGTGAAATGCATATAGTGTTAGTAGAAACTTTTCTAAGTATAAAGTTTTCACATATGTTGGGTTAAAATGATTAAGAAGAAAAACAAAAACAAACAAAAACCCTAGATCTCATGAATGGAGAATAAAAATATTCACAGCAAGAAGTCTCTGGAAAAACAAGCCTACTACAGATAGGTGATCTCTATGTTTTCTTTCAAAGAAGAATTTCTATGAGTATGAGTGTGCTTTAAAGAGAAGTGCTGACTGATGAAGAGAATAAAGGTTTAGTGAATATTGTTTGTCTTTCTTGTGCAGGAACTCCACATAGGCAGTTGAAGCATGTAATGATTTGGGCTCTAGAGACATGAATTCCTTCTTGAATTCAGCTATTGATTCTCTACTTTTGTGGAACAGGAATAGTACTGCATTCTCTTGTTATTTGTTACTGAATATCAGTGTTTAGAGTATGTAATAACACAATACAATAATAGAATAAAATCATATGAAAACAAGGTAGAACAATGGAATAGTTTTGATCTGTAACACATAAAAATGAGATAGAGAATTGTTTTCAAATATTTAAGTTATTTTTATCCTATGTATTATCTTCAAATTCTTACCTTTTGTTATTATTTGAGGTCTGTTTAAAAGATTATGAATTTTATAAAACTTTGATTTTTCATTCTGGTTGACTTTTTGAAAAAAAGTTAGCCAAAGTTAACTAAGAAGAAATGCTTATGTCTTCAATTTATATGATTATATGTTCAGCTCTCTGGAGAGCAAATCTGTATTTACATGTATCTTGAGGACTGTTATTATTATGTGCCATCGAGTTGGACCCGACTCATAGGAACCCCTCCTTGGGTTTCTGAGGCAGTATCAGTATGGAAGTAGATTGCCCAACCTTCCTTCCGAGGTATGGCTGGTGGGTTTGAACTGCCAGCCTTCTGGTTAGCAGTCAGGTGCCTTAGGCACTACGCTACCAGAGCTCCTTCTTGAGGACTACCTTGGCCTAAATTAAAGGCAGGTCTTAGAAGTCTGCTCCTGAATGCCTTTCTCCTGGCCTCTTCCTTGAGGGTTTTAAGTATGGAGAGTAATTCCTCTTTCTATAACAACAACAACATAAGGAATTTGTGCTACCAACAACAAGGAATTCCAAAAAGGAGAGCATTCCAAAAGAAAAGTAATTCAAGAAAGCCAAGTGTATGTTTATGTGAGTCAAGTTATCTTCATAATCTTTCATTCTTTCCAACAGAAACTCCACCTTCTAGCACAGAGGTCTAATCTAATCATGTGTGTTATTTGTTTGTTGGTTGGTTTCTGTTCTCTGTTTGACTATTGCTCTTTCTGAGCAACCTACTTAAGTGAAGATTTACTGCTTTGGAAACCCAATAGGGGTTGCTATGAATAGAAATCGACTTGGTGGCAGTGAGTTTGATGGTTTCTTTTTTTTTTTTTGAGACTTAGTTGAGAAGTGCTTTTTTTTTTTTTTTTCCTCTCTGGGAACTTTGAGCAATGTCAGCTTACCCAATAAGCAAGGTAATCTGTAGTGCATAGTTTTTTTTTTTTTTTTTTTTTAACCCCAAGACCTAGGGGAAGATGAAATGAGGTGGTGGGGAGAGATTTTTCAGAAGACTGGGTATGTGGTCAAATTGGGGACTGTCTAGGACCAAAGTAGAATAACAAATTAAAAAAAAAAAAAATCAAACTAAAGCCATAATTATGTGAAATAATAAAACTAAAGTCTTTGTGTAGCTGCTGATAGGCCAGAAAAATTAGAGAGTAGAAATAATGCCCAAAGAAAGGGAAAGAAGCGAATTAATATGTATTGTATGTGTTATGTACCAGAAAGTCTGCTGGGGGCTCTTCCTTCCATGGCTCTGAGTAGTAAACTCTCAGAAAGGAGAGGAAAGGAAGGCACTGAGACAGAGAGAACTAACTGATTATTCAAAGTGAGTCGAGTAGCGGATGGCAATGTTTCTATTTAAAGTCCAGCTTGTCTGAATCTAAAATCCATTGCTTTTCTGATATTTCACCCTCATCTCCAGGGTCTCTTGAGTTTCTTGTTTAATCATAGAATTACATGGAAGAGACTGGGAAGACAACCCTTCACATGTCAAATCATTCTTCTATAAAGGCATTTGCCACAATTGTGGAAACATTGTTTCAGGGTATATGATAGAATGTGAACAGACCCTTAGAAAACATATCCTGTTTCTGCTCTTTTTTTTTTTCTTGTTGAGTCCCTAATAAAAAATGAGTATCTATTTATTTTTCTTGATATTCTTGTTTATTATTATTATTATTTTAATTTCTCCTCATAAGATTATTTTATGTAAATGACATTTCTTTAAAATTTGGGTAGATTTCAATAGAGTTAGTTCCAATAGGATTTGCTCCTCTAACTAACACAGCTTCTGAGTAGGGATACGTTAAATTAGTTTGGCTAGTACCTCAATGTGGTAAGCTATTAATAAGTAGTCTGTAGATTTTTTTTTAGCTGAAAGATGATTCTTTCATTTACTTCCTGAAAATTAGAAAAGCTCTTCTGATTTTCATTTGTATGTTGAGATTTTCTGTTGTGACTTGTATTTAATTTAGCACACTGAAATATGAAGCAAATCTGTTCATTTAATCAGCTGATGCCTCAGCCAATATCTCTGCAGCAAGAGATAGAATACCTTCATGTGTGCATGTGCATAAGAGCAATTGTTTGACTATAGGTTTTATTAATATAAATCAACATCTACAAAGAAAGCCTCTTCTATTCTTGCAATTCATATTTATTTAAATAGAAAAGTAATGGATTTCAAAAAGGGTCCAATATGTTTGAGCTTCTAGAATTATTCCAAGTGTACAATCAGGATTGAAATATTTCAAGGTGTTTTGGAATAGGGTGTTGATAAAGTATTTCCATGTTTGCTGAGTGCCTCTGAGCTGATGGATTCATACTAATGAAGGGAAAAGCCAAGAATAGTTATAATACACTTAATTAACTCTAAGCTTATTTAATGCCATGGTCCAGATGAACTTCAGATAGGGAGACATAATACATATAGCTCATTAAAAAATAATTTGGACTTCTCTAATCTATATTTGCATAAAGTTCAGGTCCTTGTTATGAAAGTATTAATTATTTTCTAATATTATTGTTGAAAAATGGATGACCATGAAAAATGTTAATTAGAGGAATGATGACTAACATAATTCAATTTCACATAACATACTTATGACAATTAGGCTATGCGATCTCTTTGTCTTGAGGAAATACCCTTTTAAAAGAGGGTTTTAATAATAACAATAATGATAATAATAAATGTATAAATGAGATCCTGCCTGAGACCCATTAAAAAAAAAATAAACAAAATTAACCTATTTGTCTCTGTTTACATGAATTAGAAAGGTACTTGCTAGAGCCTTTGTGTTTCCACAGGGAACAGATTATTTTTGCTTTGATCATGTTTTAGAACTCATTTTCTTAAGGATAGTGTGTGTTATTTTGAGAAAATGTATGCAGAGAATTAAAAGAATCTGATTAACTCCTATATTTGATGAAATCTCATATGACACACTTCTAGAATTTTATGGTGATTTGCTAACAGTGAACAATTCTAGAAATCAACATTCTAGCCAAGAAGCTATAATAGCATCCTAAATAAGAAACAGCAAGTTGGGCTGAATATGCTACCGGAACTTTATATACTGACTTTATGCATGATGTATTTTTTAAAAATGTTTTCTCTATTTTGTATGTATATTTCAGGCCTATTTTGTGTAAAGGCACAGGTTAATGGCCCTATATAATAACCTTGTCATGTAGAATCAAAACAGTGAAAGATGGAAAAGTGGGCAGGTGAGAGAAAACATAAGAGGCTGGGAAGGGAATTCAGCATACACTGAACAATTTCCATGTGCCAGGCACTGTGTCATGTGCATAAACCACTTTGTTTATTTCATCTGATGAAGATTATACTTTGACATTATTACTATTTTCCAGGATGCAAACAGCAGATCAAGCCAGGGCTAACTTGTGTACCATTCTATACCAAATATCTATCGACCATGTATATCTCTGGAGCTTTTATCGACTTGATGTATTAATTTAGCTTTCAGCTTTTATTTTAAAAATTATTTTTATATAGAAGCAAAAATGAGTTAACTTTATATATCTAGGCAAAAGGGAATATACCCATGATCATATATAAGTTTGGTAGATGATATTGCTACACACATACTTGTAAGCACTATAAGAATGTGCATATATATATACATAGTAGAGCTAACAGGGACAAAGTTATAATAACTTCTTAGCCACAGCCAACTACCCTGAGGGAGTGAGTTATTGGGTCTATAGTCTTGGTACCATGGTTGCAGAGGATATCAAGCTTAATTGGCATAGTATACCACACAAAAACATTAGTTTACATCCTACTTTATTGAGCAACAACTGGGTTCTTAAAAGCTTGCAAGTGTCTATCTAAGATGCAACAATTGGTCTCTCCTTGTCAGGAACAAAGATGAATGAAGAAAACCAAAGATGCATGGAAAGAATTAGTCCAAGGGACTAGTGGACCATGTGAACCTCAGTCTATATGACACTGACACCTGAAGAGCTAGATGGTGCCTGGCTACCACTGTCAACTACTGAGAAAGGAATCAGTGCAGGAGATTCTGGATATGATGGGAGAAAATGTGAACCAAACTCAAAGTAAAAGACCAGGCTTACTAGTGAAACTCCTGAATCTATGGCCCCTAGTTACCCTTTGAGCCTGGAACTGAACTTACTCCTGTGGCATCCAGGCAATCAATAGACAGGCATATAAGGTGAACATATACACCAGGTAGGTACACTCCTTAGAACAATCAACGACGGGAGATCAGAAGGGCAGTATTTGCATAGGAAGATAGCTCAGGGTGCAGGAAAGTATAGGAAAGAAGGACACAGGGAAAAAACAACCACAGAGAGGAAGTGGGAAGAGAGCTGTTATATATTTTGGGGATTGCAATCAACATCACGAAAAAAAAATGTGTGTGAACTGTTGCATAGAAAATGGATTTGCTCTGTAAACTTTTACCCAAATCACAATTAAAAAAATAAATAAAATTTAAAAAATAAGTTAAACTTAAAAAAATAGTGCATAATATTTCTCTACATTTCCCTCCATTTCTTCTCATGGGACTTGCAAAAAACTTCTCAAAGTTTTCCCCAATATTTTGGGACTTCTGGAATAAAGTTTTTTCTTCTTGCTATGGACCTGGCTCCATAGCCTAAGGTCACGTTGCTAAAAAAAGTCAATACAAACACAGCAATCCTTCAATGGAACTGTAAGGCTTCTGATATTGCCACGGTTTCATGATGATCATCACAGAAACTGAGCTATGTCAATGCTCTACTGGGCTGAAGCTTCATCTCTCTGGCAAAATTAAAGTTACTGTGATGTTGAAGAAGCTCCATGTCGCTTCTCTGCCGTATGTTTAAGGGCAGAGAAGCCCTTTCCCCACCTTTGTGCTATGCTAATATACAAGTGTCCCAGAGTGTGGCTACTTTGTGTTGCCAGTATGTCATGGAGATTTCAGTGAGAATCTCTCTTCACATTTTATCTTGAATCCATCTTTTCCCTAAGATACAGATGTGAGGTTATTGTTGTTGTTGTTGTTTTTAGGTGTGGTTGAGTCTGCTCGGACTCATAGTGACACTGTGTACAACAGAACAAAACACAGAAACTTATAGCCACTGTGTCAATCCATCTTGTTGAGGGCTTTCCCCTTTTTTGTTGACCCTCCACTTTACTAAGCATGATATCCTTCTCTAGGCAATGGTCCTTTCTGACAACATTACCAAATTAGGTGAGATGAAGTCTGGTCATTCTTTCTTCAAGGAGCATCCCGGCTGCACTTCTTCCAGGATAGATTAATTAGTTCTTTTAGCAGTCCCTGGTACTTTCAGTATTCTCTACCAACACCACAACTCAAAAGTATCTAGTAAAAAGATATAAAACACTTATTCTTAACTGCTTCCTTCTAACATTGAGACATTATTTTCATTGAGTTGGCATGCCTCATTCTTTAAGATAAAGTATTTCCTAGGTGGACATGTCAACAAAATAAATTCCTGCTGGTATGAACCACGGAGCTCTGGTGGCGTAGTTCCTAAGGCATTTGACTGCTAACCAGAAGGCTGGTGGTTCAAACCCACCAGTCACTCCTTGGGAGGAAGGTTGGGCAATCAACTTCCATAGTGATGCCACCTCAGAAACCCAAGGAGGGATTGCAAAGAGTCAGATCTGAATTGACAGCAGTGCATTTTTTTTTTTTTTTTTTTGGTTGCTATGAACCACTAACTCTATAAGAAGTTTTAGTGATATGTGAATCTTTGTTTGAGAAAGCTCCTTCTTTCTCTTCTAATATGTCGTTCATGTGCCATGAAGATGATTTACCATACCCATATCTAATGGTTTTATTATAGTATTCATTTAATGTTCTTGTTTTCAGGAAATGGGACTAGGTCATTAAATACTCAGAGAATTTGAATGTGTTTTATAACATTTCTTCTGTGTGTATTGTTGACCAACACTTAACTGTAGCTCTGGCCATTTCAACCAGTTCCATCAGGTAGAGAATCTATACCCGAAGAAATACCTGAGAATGTCATAGGATATGGACAAAGCAGAATATGTTTGTCTGAGAGTTAATACTGTAACAAGATATAGACAATTGTATGGATTTGAGTAGTAAGACAGAGGTACAAAGAAAATATTTAAGGTCACACTGGGTGCATGCTCCCTATCATAAAGACAGGGAACAAAGAGTTAGGGGTACTGTTCAGATTAATATGAGGCTTTTGAGGCAAGCAGGGAGGTTGTCTGTAAAACTCAGATAAGCAACTAATCAATATGGCAAAGGGTAGCTTATTAATAGTAACAGATAGGATTTTTGCCGTGCAGTGACATATATGAGACTGCCAATACTGATAAATATGATCCAATGAATGTCATGCACAAGGAGAGACTTCAGATGAAGTCTCCTTCAACTATCGAAAGGTAGTCCTTTATCTAGAGTACTGAAGGTGGGTTTTTTCCTACCTAGCACGAAACTTATCTCATAAAAGTGCTCCAGGGATCTGTTTAAAATAAATTTTATACATCCTTTGAGGAGAGACAAATTAATCTCAGGTTAAGCGTACGCATTGTCCATATTGAGGGATCATGTTATTTATTTAATAATAAAAATCTTATTCACCAAATGGGTATTTTAGAGGTTTGAGTTCTGGGAATGGAACTCATCTGGACCTCTTCCATCAGGACGAACATGACACAAACAATAACCTTACTGAATCTGAAAATTTACCTCCCTTTTTTATAGGTAGCATCCTCTTGTATAAATTTAACCCAAAACAAGAAATAACACTTCAATATTTTGTATATTGAATGGTAGTACTAGAAATATCCAAATCTGCTTGACAAATAAAATAAAACTTATAAACAGTATACACTGAGTGCCCAGTGTGTGCTAACACTATTAGAATAGAAAAGATGTGGAGTTTATTGTAGGTTTACTTGGAGAAGAAGGAAGGAACAAGAAGTTTTGTCAAGTACCAAATAGCCAGGTTTCAAGGAGTATTTGGGTGTCCCCAGAAAATGTTAGTAGTCTTCTTGATGGCAAGTGTCTTTTTATAAAGTCCCTCTGTTGTTCCATCTCTTTCTCTGCTTTTTCTTATATCTACCTCGACCTATCCTTACTTTTCTATGTTTACTTTTTGGCTTCTGCTTACTCATGACATCCACTTTCTCATGTCTTCCACTTATTAATTTATTTCTCTGAGTGGCTGAAATCCCTCTACTCTCTGACCTTTCTCTAATTGGATTGGAGAGAGATTATCAATTTTAATGTCACCTTATAAGTTTAGAACACTCAAGACAAGATACCATCTATTCTGCTGGTCAGCTTCTGGTAACTTTGTTCAGTGGAGACAGTGGTTATGGAACAAAATCAGGGTCAAAGCCACTTTCCAGAACTGTGCAATGTAATTCACTATTAGTTATTCTGATGTGATATATTCTGACCTTAAAAAATGGTAATCAAGTGTCTCCTATGTGGCAGGGCAGACAGGAAGGAAAAAGACCCTTCAAAAAGGTGAAATTCTGAACATGGAAGCCCTGAATGTTATCTGAATGTATAGCATTCAAGTAAGTGTACATACCCTGTTGAAGTCAACAATTATGTAATATGTTATACTATGTCCATTATAATATATACAAAATATTATGATTTCTTTTTATGTGTATTTCCTCATAATGAACAATATTTTTAAGCAAACAAAAGGGGTTATTTCTGGAAGTAGGATAAAATTTTTAATTACTGACTAGTATTCCTCAAGGGAAGAATATTCTTGTTTTAGCTCTTGGTCCATCCATTGTAAATTGTGCATTTGAAAGAATCAGGCCACAGCCGGGTAGAGCTGACATGCTTTCATTTTTTGGGGGCTGGTGGTGGTGGGGTGGGGTGGGGTGCATCAGGTATAAGGAAATTAAGGACAACCTCAACACTTCCATGCTGTCATCATTGATGAATTCAATACCATCTGGAGTGCTGGTTCTGGCAGTTACTCTGTAAGATTGGCTAACCAAAGTCATTTTATACATCTGGAGAGAGCTCTAGGAAGAAATCACTGATTGAAAAGGAGTGAGTGGCATATTGCCCAGAATATTTTTAAAGAAGTATTCAGCTTAGTCTATTTTCTTCAATCTGTTTTATTTAACATCACTAGAATATGGCATACATCCTGGACAATTTACCTACTATCAATCCTAAGTATATTCAGTCATCAGATCTGTTATATGGTAGATATTGGAGTTAAAAAAATGAATTCAAAGTCATCTGAATAGAGAATAGTCTTAATAAAATGCAGACAGATGCAAGCCAATGAGTATATTGATGTGATGTACTTTTATTATTATTATTTATTATTGTGATCTGAGTGAAAGTTTATAAAGCAAATTCATTTTCTATACAACTGTTCACACACATTTTGCCTCATGACATTAATTGCAATCCCCATAATGTAACAACTCTTTTCCCACTTCCTCCCAGTGGTTTACCTTTTCCCTGTGTCCCTCTTTCCTATGGATTCCTGCCCCCTGAGCTATCTCCCTGTTCAAATACTGCCCTTCTGATCTCCCATGGTTGATTGTTCTAGGGAGTATACCTACCTGGTATAAATGTTCACCATATATACCTATTGTTTGGCAAGAAGCCATGGGAGTGAGTTCAATTCCAAGCCTGAAGGATGACTAAGGGCCACCGTCTCGGGGTTTACTAGTTTCTATCAGACTAGTAACTCTGTTTTTTTTTTATGATCTTGAGTTTTCTTTCACATTTTTCTCCCACTTTACCCAGCATTTCCTATTTTGATCCCATTTTGAATGGTTGACAGTGGTAGCCAGGCACCATCTAGTTCTTCTGGTCTCAGGGTCATATAGATTGAGGTTCACATGGCCTACTAGTGTCTTGGACAAATTGTTTTTGTACATCTTTGGCTTTCTTCATTCTTCTCTGTTTCAGAGAAGGAGAGACCAGTTGTTGCATCTTAGATGGATGCTTGCCAGCTTTTAAGATCCTAGTTTCTACTCACCAAAGTAGGATGTAAAACAATGTTTTTGAGTAGTATGTTATGTCAGTTGAACTTGATGTTCCCCATGACTATGGTCCTGAACCCATGGGCCCAGTGACTCACTCCCACAGGGTGTTTGGCTGTGGCTACGGAGTTATAACTTTGTTCTGTTAGATCTATTATATATCTGGAATTTCTTATAATGCATACAAAAATATATATAGAAATATTGTCTGTCAAACTTCTTATCTATGGTCATGGCTATATCCCCTTTTGCCTAGATATACCTTTTCATGTAGCCTATCTACCTACATATCCACCCCTAGATTGTTTGTTATTATTGATAATCTAGTATTGGGTATATAAATGTGTTTATCTTTGTTGTCTCTACCTCTTTTGCACCTCTCTGTGTCTTCCTTTTCTTTTGTATTATTGTTTTGGTCACTTGCTTTTAGTATATTGCCTTTCCCTTCACTCAAGTCAATACTTTTCTCTTACCTATCTATCAGTTTTCCCTCCTTCCTCCTCCCATCACTATTAACCAAAAAAGAAATTTCCTTCCATATGTAAATCTTCCCTTGAGTTTTTATAATAGTGGACTAATATAGTATTTGTCATTCTGTGATTGACTTATTTCACTCAGCATAGTGTGTTCCAAGTTCATCTATATTATGAGGTGATGTACCTGTTTTTGATGAAGTCTATGCAGAATATAGGAGCTCTGGTGGCATGGGGAAAGGAACTCCAGGTCATTTAGCAGTGGTTTCATTTATGAGATTTTTCTTGAACTGAGGCATGATAAATATATGACTCTATTGATTGACAGTTTACTAATGTTATGCACCAAAGAGCCCTGGTGGTGCAGTGGTTAGGAAAGGTCAGCAGTTAGGACCCACTTACTGTTCTGCAGGAGAAAGAAGTGCAGTCGGCTTCCATAAAAATTAACAACCTTGGAAACCCTACAAGGCAGTAGTACTCTGTTCTATAGGGTTGATGTAGGGTCATTATGAGTTGGAATTAACTCATATTATTCTTGGTAAAGTTGAGGGGTCAACAAAATAAGGCAAAGACCCTCGAGGAGATGGATTGACACGGTGGTTGCAATGATTAGCTCAGGTATAGAAAGGATTGTGAGGCAGTGCTTCATTCTGCTGTACATAGGGTTACTATGAGTCAACAACAACATGCACCAAACTAAGTGTTTAGCCAACATACACTCATTGAACCTATCAGAAATCCTCCAAAACCAAACCAAATTCATTGCTGTCGAGTTGGATCAGACTCATAGCAACCCCTCCTTGGATTTCCAAGGCAGTATCACTATGCAAGTAGATTGCCCAATCTTCCTTCTGAGGAGTGGCTGGTGGGTTTGAACTGTCAGATTTCTGGTTAGCAGTCAAATGCCCCAGCACTACGCTACCAGAAGTCTGAAGAGCTGTATTATTATATTTTTACACAAAAATATTATCATCCAGACAAAGGGACTGAAGCTAAGAGAGTTTAATTCACTTGCCCAAATTTACATAGCTAGTAAGTGAAGTAGTCAAGATTCAACTTCAGCACCCCTCATTTCAAAGTCTGTGCTTTTAATAATTACATTACACAGGTTAGTTTAGGTATGTACATGCTAATGAATGTGTCCATATTCATGTGTATATATGAAACATTGCAGATGAGGTACATGTTTTTGACTCATAGTAACCCTATGTACAGCAGAATGAAGCACTGCCACACAATCCTTTCTATACCTGAGCCAATCATTGCCACCACTGTGTCAATTCATCTCCTCGAGGGCTTTCCCCTTTTGTGTTGACCCTAAACTTTACCAAGCATAATATCCTTCTCCAGAGATGGTCCTTTCTGACAACATGACCAAAGTAGGTGAGACAAAGTCTGATCATTCTCAGCTGCATTTCTTCCAGGACAGATGTTAGTTTCCCCGACAGTCCATGGCACTTTCAGTATTCTTCACCAACACCAACACTCAAAAGCATTGACCTTTCTTTGGTCTTCCTTATTCCTTGTCCAGCTTTCACACATATATGAGGTGACTGAAATAACCATGGCTTGGGTTAGGGACACCTTAATCGTCAAAGAGAAATCTTCTCTCTTCACCACTTAAAGAGACCTTTGGCAGCAGATTTGCCCAGTGCAATATGTTGTTTGATATCTTGACTGCTGGTTCCATTGGTGTTGACTGTGGATCCAAGTAATATGAAATATTTGACAACTTCAATCTTTTCTCCAATTATCATGATGCTGCTTATTGGTCCAGTTGTGAGGATTTTTGTTTTCTTTATATTGGGGTATAATCCACACTGCAGACTGTAGTCTTTAATCTTCATTAGTAAGTGCTTCAAGTCATCCTCACTTTCAGCAAGCAAAATTGTGTCACCAGCGTATCACAGGTTGTTAATGTGTCTTCCTCCAATCCTGATGCCACATTCTTCTTCATATAGGCCAGCTTCTTGGATTATCTGCTCAACATACAGATTGAATAATTATGGCGAAAGGATACCACCCTGATTCACTCCCTTCTTGATTTTAAACCATGCAGTATCCCTTGTTGTGTTCAAACGGCAACCTCTTTGTCTATGGACAGGTCCCTCATAAGTATAATTAAGTGTTCTTAAATTCCCATTCTTCTCAATGTTATTCATGATTTGTTATGATCCACACAATCAAATGCTTTTGCATAGTCAATAAAACACAAGTAAACATCTTTTTGATATTCTTTGCTTTCAGCCAGGATTCATCTGATATCAACAATGAAATCCCTCATTCCACATCCTCTTCTGAACCCAGCTTGTATTTCTGCAAGTTCTCTGTCAATATACTACTGCAACTGTTTTTGAATTATCTTCTGTAAGATTTTACTTTCATGTGATATTAATGATACCGTTTGATAATTTTCACATTCGGTGAGATCATCCCTCTTTACAATAGGTACAAATACGGATCTCTTCCAGTCAGTTGGCCATGTAGCTGTCTTCCAAATCTCTTGGCTTAACGGAGTGAGTGCCTCCCACACAGCATCCATTTGTTGAAACATATCAAGGGGTATCCCATCAATGCCTAGAGCCTTGTTTTTTGCCACTTCCCTCAGTGCAGCTTTGACTTCTTCTTTCAATAGCATTGGTTCTTGATCATATCCCACCTCCTGAATTGGATAATCGTCAACCAATTCTTTTTGGTACAGTAATTCTGTGTATTTTTTCAGTCTTCTTTTCATGTTTCCTGCCTCATTCAATATATTTCCCATAGGATCTTTCAATATTGCAACTGAAGGCTTAATTTTTTTTTCTTCAGTTTTTTCAGCCTGAGAAATACCAAACATGTTCTTCTCTTTTGGTTTTCTAACTCCAGGTCTTTGCACATTTCATTATAGTAATTGGCTTTGCCTGCTTGAGCTGCTCTTTGAAATCTGTTCAGCTCTTTTATCTTATCATTTCTTCCATGTGCTTTAGCTACTCTCCATTTAAAGGCAAGTTTCAGAGTCTCTTCTGTCTTTTGGTCTTTTCTTCCTTCCCTGTCTTTTTAATGACCTTTTGCTTTCTTCATGGGTAATTCTTGATGTCATCCCACAGTTCTTCTGTTTTTGGTCTTTGGTGTTCAATGCATTGAATCTATTCTTTCGATGGTCTCTAAACTCAGGGTAAATATATTCAAGGTCATATTTTGGCTCTCATGGACTTGTTTTAATTGTCTCCAACTTCAGGTTGAACTTGCATATGAGCAGTGATGATCTGTTCCACAATCAGCTCCTGGCCTTGCTTTGGCTAAAGATATTGAGCTTTTCCCTTGCCTCTTGCCATAGATGTAGTCAATCTGATTCCTGGGTACTCCATCTGATGAAGTCCACTTTGTATAGCTGCCATTTGTGTTGTTGAAAAAAGAACTTTCAATGAATAAATCATTGGTATTGCAAAATTCTATTATGTGATCTCCAGCATCATTTTTTCACCAAGGCCAAATTTCCCAACTACCGGTGATTCTTCTCTGATTCCAACTTTTGTATTACAATCACCAGTGATAATCAGCACATCTTGATTGCATGTTTGGTCAATTTCAGACTGCAGAAGTTGGTAAAAGTCTTCAATTTTCTCATCTTTGGCTTTGGTGGTTGGTGCATAAATTTGCATAATAGTAGTATTAACTGGCCTTCCTTATATCAAAAACCAAAACCAAACTCACTGTCACTGAGTTGGATCCAACTCATAGTGACCCCTCTTTGGGTTTCTGAGGTAGTATTACTACAGAAGTGGATTGCCCAATCTCCTTCCAAGGAGTGGCTGGTGGGTGGCTGGTGGGTTTGAACTGATACCTTCTGGTGGGCAGTCAAATGCCTTATGGTTGTCTGATTGAAAATGGCAAAACCAGTCCATTTCAGCTCACTAATGCCTAGAATATCAATCACTATGTGTTCCATTTCATTTTTAACAACTTCCGATTTTCTCAAATTCATACTTCATACATTCCATGTTCCAATTATTAGTAGATGTTTACAACTATTTCTTCTCATTTTGAGTTGTGCCACATCAGCAAATGGAAGTCCTGAAAGCTCTAATTTATCCATATCATTAAATCTGATGAGGCAGCTCTTTCAGAGTCATATTTTGAGTGCCTTCTAACTTTAGGGGATCATTTTCTGACACTGTATCAGACAATGTTTCAGGGCTATTCAAAAAGTTGTCCAGGAATGTGTCAGACAATGTTTCACTGCTATTCATAAGGTTTCCACTGACCAATTCTTTGAGAAGTGAATGACCTCTTCCTTCTTATGAGTCTGTCTCAGTCTGGAAACTCTGCTGAAGCCTGTCCACCATGGACAATCCTACTGGTGTTTGAAACACCAGTGACACAGGCTTTCAGCCTCACAGCAACACACAAGCCACCACAGTACAACAAACTGGCAGACAAGTTCATTTCCCTTAACTGTTCCAAATCAACTCCTGCTTCCTGCCTGGGGGCCCTCCCCCTTACCTGTTCTGGACAATGGCCCTGGCACCCACTGCTTCTTGTTCAAGATAAGACAGTTAAGAGAAATATTAAAGAGATATCTTTTACAGGACACGATCAAAGTTGAAAAGTGTAGGGATAGGGTTAATAGGTAGAGTTGTTGTTGTTATGTGCCGTCGAGTCGCCCCGACTCATAGCGACCCCTCCTTGGGTTTCCGAGCCATCTAATTTTTCTGGTTTAATTGAGCTGACTCTGTTAGCATAGTGCCTAAGGCACTTGACTGCTAACCAGAAGGCTGGCAGTTCAAACCCATTAACCACTCCTCAGAAGGAAGGTTGGGTAATCCTTATTCTGTAGTGATACCACCTTAAACCCAAGGAGGGGTCGCTATGAGTCGGGGCGGACTCGATGGCACAGAACAACAACAACAACATGGTGAGATCACTCATCAAGATAAATGAATATAGGAGAAGAAATATATTGGTAATAAAGTGGAGATAAATGAAATCAGTAATAAAATGTTGAGTATGGGAGACCTTTGGAACATTTAGGCACCTAAAACTGTAGTTCAGTATGAGGTGAGGGTAGGCTGGAGAAAGTTAATCATGAAGGGACTCTCATCTCACAACATGTTTGGGAATTAGTAATATAAGGATGTGCCACTGAGACCACGTGAGGATGCCTCCAATTCCCTGTGAAGTTATTTATCTAAGAATGACTTTTGTTATATGCACATAAGATATATTTTTGTTTTTTTATCCCCCCAAAATTCCACTGCCGTTGAGTAGATTCCAACTCATAGTGACCTTTTATTGAATGTTAGGGAAACATTAAAATGAGAAAATTCAGTACACTAATTGAATGAAGGTATGCTCTGGTAGCATAGTGGCTAAGGCACTTGACTGCTAACCAGAAGGCTGATGGCTCAAATCAACCAGCCACTCCTCGGAAGGAAGATGGGGCAATCTACTTCGGTAGAGATACTGCCTCAGAAATCCAGGAGGGGTCACTATGAGTTGGTCCGACTCAAGGGCACATAACAACCGCCACAACAGTTGAATGAATAGCCCCAAATTTTCATCTCTCCCTGCACGGCACCTCTTTGACATATTTTGCAGTTCAGCTCATTAAACGGTGGAGTTTATTTTCATTTTGGGTACAGTTACATGATGTGTTTTGGCCAATGGGAAGTTAGTAAATGTGATAATGAGGAGGCTTGAAAATAGACTTGTGCAGTCCACTTCTGCTTCTATTCTTCTGTCTCTGCCATGAAAATACAACCACTTTTGCCTGCTGGAGGGAAGTGAGGGATGCATGAAGCATAACTGAGTTGCTCCAGACAACAATCAGACAATATAGATATATAAGCCCTTAGCTGGGAGCCTGCAGAGCCCCAGAGTAAGCTCATTTGAGACTCGAAGAATTGCCTGGCCAAGACTAGCCTAAATCATCTCTTTGTGGACTTGTGACCTAAATAAATGTTTACTGCTGTAGACCACTGAGGCTTTCTGTTTATTTGTCTCACAACATTGTTGGGGTGACGGATAACTGTCACAGGTGTGCAAGCGGTCATACATTGTTCTTTCTCTTCTCTCAAATAGGTAGTGAGAGAACCTATTTCCAGCAGAGTAACCTTTCATTCTTACAGTATAAAGCCAAGCCATTATTTTTATCATTATGCAGTTCACACAAGGCCTAATTCAATTGGTTACATAATTTCCTTATATCTTTACAAATTTATTTCATTTTCCGGATTTCTAAGGACTTCATAGATTCACTAATAAATTCTCCAACAAATTAAATCTCAATTTCTTTCAAAATACCTACTTTTTACATTGTAATTAACAATAACTTTCTGTTCCACCTCCTGTTTGTTCTTTTAACACTGCTACATTATTCCCAGCAAGAGTTAACCTTTCAACAAATCCATCCATTAAAGAAATAATTCCTGATTGCTTATTCTTTACCAGATACTTTCAAGCACTACGGGAATCCCAAGACATGATATCATTTTTGAATCGTTAGAAATAGTATTATCTAGAGGAAAAAAAAAAACAAAAAGCAATGGTCATTGGATCAGTTCTGACTCATGGCAACCCTACGTGTTCCAGAGTAGAACTGCCTCATAGAGTTTCCATGGCTCTGACCTTTGGGAAGTAGATCACCAGGCATTTCTGCCATTTTGCCTCTAGGTAGGTCCAAATCTCCAACCTTTTGGTTAGTAAACAAGTGCTTAAGTATCGATAAATACTAAAAATGTTTTTTGACATCCACTGCATAGCAAATGATAGCAATGTGTTCATGACACTAACTTTAAAGAAGCGGGGTGGGGAGGTAGAGAAACATCTAGTTAGATCAACATTTATTTTAATGTTATATTTTTAAAAAGTATTCCAAAATGGATTCTCTCTAAACATAAAAGAAATTAAATTTAATGATGCAAATGAATAAAAATTAGTCTTCAAAGCATTTATTGGTTTTTAAAAAGTCCTCTGTTCTGCATATGTTCATAAGTTGAGTATTCACATTTTTGTTGACATAACTATAATACTAAAACCTTGGTGAGACTATCAGAGCCTCAGTGAAAATAGTTAGTGTAAGAAAAATTTTCCCATTTAGCTCGAGATGACAAATTAGGCCTTGAAGTCTCTCTAGTTTGGTATTTTCAGGGATAAGATATTGTTTATTATACTTGTCTGTTGTGTTTTGCAAAGAGAAAGTGTGAGGTAATCCTTTGCTTACTAGGTCATCTAGTAGCACTTTAGCAGCCACTAGATAAAAAAATGACTTTCTAAGTTAATGTTCTTTCTTATTAACACATGTCAGAAATTGAGATAAGGAAGCAGTGTGAGGTTGGAGTTTGTCTCCCATAGGGACACATCTCTTAGCCCTTGTGGATTTAGCAAACTTTTAATATTTTAATGAAGGCTTTTATGTGCCTATTCTACTTAATATTCCAAATTATGGTCTTTTTTCCTCTTGATATGCACATGCTATCCCATTAAGAACTATCAAGAAGAGTGTGGCAGAAAAACCTCTATCTGCGTGGAGCAGCACATGCCTTTAAGCACAGAAGGTCAACAATCATGCCTTGACTAAGCTAGGGTTACTTAATAAGAGCTTCAATGGTTCAGTAAAACTGTTTTACATTTTAGTCAAAGCACCAGAGTTGGATAATGATAAGTTTCAATATGTTTTCAGTCAAAAATAATTCCATAGTTATTCTAATGTCATTCTTCAATTCCAAAGGAGCAGCACATGCAAACTGCCGTTTAAGGATTACTTTAGGATTTTCATAAAAGTACAGGTTTGAGCTTGAATGGCTAATATAACTTCATTAACTACCATAGTATTTCCTTTCAGATCTTACTGACCTGAATTCAGCAAGTTCTGTACTAAGGAAGGGCATTCTACCAACCAGAAGGGAGACCAGGGGAAAAAAAAAATCTAGAAATTATTCAGTTGACTAAGATTTGATTAAATGACCAGATTACTAAATATGGGAATTACTTATTTAAAAAGGAAAAAAAAAAAAAATGAAGAAGTAGAATGACAATTCTAAGGATGGACAAAAAAATACCTTGCGGTAAAATAATATTTGAATGAATCTGAATCTTAGAAAATTTCCCAAACATTTTTATTTGCCTTCCAGAGTAAATAACTGGAAATATTTCCCAACCTAGCATTCTGCCCATTTAATGGTGTTAGAGTGATCTAGAGAAATGCTGCTATGAATTGCTGTAGAAAAGGAAAACATCTAGACTTTTCATCCAAAGAAATAACACATTTTATTTAAGAGTAATTAAGGAAGAGATGTAACTATCTACCCCACCCATAAGAAATATTGAATTGACATAGTTTCTAACCCATTGCTGTGGACTCAATTCTGTACTCCATAGGATATTCAATGGCAGTAAAATAAACTACCAGGCTTTTCTTCTGCAGTGTCACAGAGGAATTCAACCACCAACCTTTAGGTAAGTAGTCAAGTGTGAACAATTTGTGCCACTCAAGTGCCTAGATAGTTTTGAGCATTAAACTTGGAACAAACTGATAAAAATTGCAACATGTTAGTATATTTTAGAGTCAGGGCCAACTCGACGGCACATAAGAACAACAAAAAAAAAGCTAAATTTTTGCAAGCCAAACTATTCCTTTACCAGGACCACCATCGGTGCTTTATTCTTCTAAGTTAAGGTTTTGCTCATAAATACTAAAAGGACCAAAAATGGAAAGGATCTAGGAGATTATATAGTAATATCCCTGATTTGTCTTTTTATCCCTGTTTTTAGAATAAAGGAGAGATAGGCTCAGAGATTTCTGAGTTATCATCTATTAATACCTAACTACAAGAGAGTTTATCAAATCCTTTCCAAATGATCCTCGGTTATAAATGCGTTTTGTTAGTGTATAGGTTGTTCAGAAGTCAAAAGAAATAACTATTGCCTTAGAATACATTCCAGTTATCCACTGCTGCATAAAAACAAAACAAAACAAACACACACAAAAAACCTACCCTAAAACATGGGAATACAAAACTATAACCAATTTATTATGTACATGGAAAGACTCAATAACTAGGAGTGACCCATAGGTCTGAAGCCTAAATTCGGGCTGGAGGCTTCACTTGCAAGTAGGTTCTTTACTCACGTGCCTAGTGCCAGTCTTGGGATGGCAGAAGAATGGGCTCAGCTAGGAATGTTGACTGGAGGGCCACCATGACTCCTCTCCAGTATGGCATCTTGCAGCAGTTGGACTTCTTACACAATTGCTCAGGGCTCTAAAGGTGAGCGCTCCAGTCACAAGATGGAAGCTGTATACGTTTTTATGGCCTGGTGTTGGACGTCACATACTTATTGTATTAGTCAAAACAGTCCAAACTTTGCCCAGATAAAAGAGGAGGTAATATGGACTCCATCCCGAAGTAGGAAGAGTGTCAAAGAATTTATGCCATCTTTTAAAATTGAATCAGAATGGAATGGAGCAGGGAAAGAAGTCTGCAAGACTGTATATATCCTGGGTGGGCAATGGCATTTATCATAAACTTTATTGCTCTCTGGTGTTGACTATTTATTTTCTATTTAAAAGAAGAAAAGGAAAAGGAAAAAGAAAATAATTTCTGTCTTCAAATGCTTGTTTTTGGGTTGTTGTTAAGTAATGTTTTCTCCCTAGGGTTAATGTAGAAATCTAGAATCTGGTATCTTTTTGACAACCAACAATGGCAAGAAAATGAACATTTGGGAAGGGTAAAGGGAGAAGACTTAGTCCATAGTGAATTTTTAAAAATTATAAATAACTCTCAGTTTCCATGCCTAAATAATTTTAAAGGACTGTAAATGAAAATTAGACAAATATACTTTTTGCCACTTGGACTTGAAACTTCATTTTACTTTTGTCTTTCCATTTCTTTTCTACTATAAACATGCAAGGGTATGTATCGTATGGTAAGACAAACTAAATCGGCATAGCTATTTAAAGAGAATGAGTGATGAATGGACTAAAGAAATAAATATAATTAATCAGAATGAATCCTTCCACCTAATCAAGATTCTTTTCATTACTTGGTTTTGTAAGTTTGGTTACTGAGTTATCAGTGTCTGCTGAATTAGCAGGTTTCCCGAAGTAGGAGATTGTGGATTATAGTAAGGGTCATTTAAGTGATCAGAAAAACACTTGAATAAAAATGGACAGGTTAAATATTTATGGTTCTTTTTAGCTAGGCCAAAGTAAAATGAAATGGGTCATTTATTCTTTATAAGAGAGGTAAAATAGGAAGCTATGGGTAGTCTTATTTTGTCATGAACACGAAGAAGCAGTAAAATCTGGGTATGGAATTGGGGCTTGTGGAAGTGAGGTGGAGAAACATAGGATCACAGAGATATAAGAAGGGAGAAATTTGGCAAATGTTCAGAGTACCTGAGATGGACTGTTACCTGGCACCAGAGAGATAGAAAAGAGGCCCTGACTCATCCCAATGCTTTCCAATTTCCTGATCTTATTTTTTAAGTGTGGATGCATTTCTGTGAAACACTCATATCCTAAAAATTAATTTACCCAATTTTAGAAAAATTAAACTTATTTTGTACCAAAATAACTATATACCTTAACTAACAATCACCTATTATGTGCAAAGAAATATGTTGATTATTGTGGATGGGGTAGTGGTTAACAAAGATAAATCAGACACTGATATTTTCCCAACAAAGAATATACAATGAGAAGGGACATAGGAAACACACAAGTAGTTGCACTACAGTGTAAATATAATAGGTTAAGAAAGGGGAAGCTTCAATCATTCAACACTGATCTAGGCAGTTGAGATAAATTTGTGATTAAAACATAGAAAAACCACTGCTACTGAAAATTTTATGTCTTAGTGGGGAGAGATGGGAAACACAAACAAACAAAATAAAATGAATTTTACAACATATTAAAAATAAATATCATGGATAAAAAATGGAAGAGATAGAGATGATCAAGAGTGTAATGTGTGGAGAGTTACAATTTTAAATATGGTAGCCAGGGTAGGTGCCATGGGCAAGGTGGTATTTATGTAAAGATGAGATAGATGAGGAAATTAGCATGAAGTTGTCTGGAAGAATAACATTTTTGACAGAAACCAGCTACTACAAATGCCACACAGTGGGAGTTTGCCTGGTATATGTGAGAAAGATCAAGGAGGCCAGTGCAAAAGAAATAGAGTGATCAAGGAAGAAAAAGGAAAATGATTGGAATGGCACATAATGTAGGTCTTTGTAGGCTATTGGGTGGTGTATTGTACTACAAATGGTAAGAGCTAACCTGGTTGACCAGTTACTTATTCCCAAAATTCAAATTCCACACAAAGGTACAGTAATTGATAAAACCAGGTGATAGTCAGATCCCACTCGACGGCAGTGAGTTTAGTGAGAGTTATACATATACATACATACACACATACATGCACACATTTAAAAAAAGAAAAAAAAACCTCACTGCTGTCGAGTCAATTGTGACTCATAGTGACCACTCTTTGGGTTTCCCAGGCAGTATCTCTACAGAAGTAGATTGCCCAATCTTCCTTCTGAGGAGTGGCTGGTGAGTTTGAACCTCCAACCTTCTGGTTAGCAGTCAAATGCCTTAGGCACTACTCCACCAGAGTTCTCCCCACACACACATATATAAAACCAAACTTACTGCCATAAAGTCCACTCTACTCATAGCGACCCCCTCCTTGGGTTTCTGACGTGTATCTCTATGGAAATAGATTGCCCAATCTTCCTTCTGAGGAGTGGCTGGTGGGTTTAAACCACCACTGCCAGCCTTCTGGTTAGCAGTCAAATGCCTGAGGCATATATATATGTATGTATGTATGTATATATACAGGTGTGATAAAAGGATAAAAGAAAAAGTTATTTTGGTAGAATATGGCCTGTATCGTCGGGCAATTTTTAATGCCTTTTCTAGGATTGCAACTTTCTTGTATGCTAACATCTGAGAACTGCTAGTCTTTCAGTCTTTCATTTTGTAATTGTACAAAGTTCATAGTTGAAGTACAGACTTATTTTTATAGCTCTAGCTACTGCTTTAACTCATGTTCTACTCTTCTAAACTGTATAACACTGAAATAAAAGCTGTGCTGTTACTATCCTTCAATGTGTGGTATATAAGATGCCTGCTGTTCCTGAGAGATTGGTTTCCCTCTATGTCCTGTGGCATTTTGTCAGCTTTGACTCCATCTCATTCTGACCCATGTTGCACTGTGGTGGCATGCAGAGTTTGGCTGGTAATTTCTAATTTATCCTTTTTTGTCTATTCCCTCCCAGAATATGTTTCCTCAAAGCAGTAAGGTTGTCTATTTTGTTTATTGCTGTGTAGCCAGTGCCTAAAACAGTGTCTGGCACTTAAAAATTACTTATAAATATTTGCAAAGTACAGAAGTAACCCCTCTTATATAGAATCATAACTAAATAGAGGGGATAGGGCTTTCAAGTATGGTGAACTTTCTCATATTGTGAAGTTATTTTTAAACCTAAGCTATACCCGTCTTTATACTACTAAATATCTCCCTACAGGTAGCAATCACAGATCCATTTAAATTTTTTATATTCACCACTGTGAGTTACTAGAAATTAAGATATCAATGTGTTTTAAGATACATGTTCCAAAGAAAGAAATCAAGGTCAAGAGAGATTTGAAAATATATGAAGAATATCTGAGGTATTTATCTCAAAATTGACAAAACCTAAGGACACAGTGTAACAGGCAAGAAATAGTGATAGCAGTAGTAGTATGATGGAGTATGTGAGGGACATGTAAAGTAGTGTGAGACAGTATCAACATGGTCTCCCAATTAATTATAGATGGAAGGCAAGGCCTATGGACTAAATAAATGAAATTCTTAAGTTTCAAGTTTGGATGACTGGGAAAAACTGTCAAATGATGAACTGAAATGGGTAATCCAAAGGGAAAACCATGTTTAAGTGGAGCTTCCAGATTAAGATACAGTAGGAAGAAATGCCTGGTGATCTACTTTGGAAAATTAGCCCATGAAAAATCTGTGGATCACAACAAAATTATGTTTTATATAGTGCTGGAAGGTGAGCCCCCTAGGTTGGAAGGCACTCAAACTCACAGTGCCCACAACAACTGGAGTTGAGCATAGTGAAGACAGTGCAGAACTGGGCAGTTTCATTCTGTTATACATGGTGCTGCCATGAATTGGAAGCAACTCCAGGGCAACTAAAAACAACAAAGAGCAAGTGGCAAGAAAGAGAATACAGTCAAGGTAGACTACTCTTCAGAGAAATTTGGCTGTAAATAAGGCTGGAGACATGCCCAAGAAAGTCACTGAATCTCAGTAATTCTTTTTTAATGGTTACTAAGTTTTGATTTGAATCTGTGCTAAAGTATCTGGAATATTTCAGACCTTTTTAAACTATTTTGTATATAAATTATTTTATCTCAAGGGAACCTGTTTTTCTCAGTTTCAATAAATTGTCCTTTTTTTTAGTCAATTTAATGGATAGCACTGCAGAGTTCATTTGAATAGACAGGCAATATGTGTGAGAATTAGTTAAGGAAAGTATTGATGAAAATGTGACTTTTTTTTTTTTTTTCCTGAAGCTTATCAATCCAAATAGCTATTAAACCAAAGTTTTGTAGGAAAGTATGCTTAATACATTTATTTCCTGGGGTTCTAAATTATATTTATTTTTGAATATTATTCATAAGACTTAATTTGACTTAATGCAACTGTCTTCATGTTATTGCCCATAAACTTTATTATGCAAATGAATGTATTTATATTTAGTCAAGGGTATAGCATGATAGTGAGTTACAGCATAATAGAGGATGGGGCCACCAATGAATAACTTAATGTCTTCAAGTTAATTTATTGTGCATTTGCCTGTGTGGAGAAGGGAATCTTTTTAGATTTCAAATATTCTAAGATCTTTTTTCCATTCTTTCATCAAAGGTTCATGTACAAAAAATATTTATTAATCCAACTTTCATTTTCTTAGGGCCATAGAAAAAATTTTAACAACATCTGGAAAATATTTTTTTAATGTTAAATGAAAATGTTAGTAAGCAACTTACATACCTATGACCTAAACTGGAAGCTGAGGAAGAGTTATACCCTTCCTACTGCAGTAAGTAATACTGTGTCCAGCAAAATGGAGACCACTACTAACTTGGGTCATCAATGGCTGAGTTGAGTTTTAGCAATCCCCTTAGCTGTAAGTTCTGCATGCATTTTTCCATATTACTTCAGGCAAGAAAAATAATAATAACCTAATCAAAATTTGGCATAGCAGGAATTTGAAGTGTTTATTATTATTATTATTATTGTAAAAGAATGACAAGAAATAATATACGTTGTCATGGCTGCCATTTCTTTGTCTTTGAGATTGGAAAATTCTCTTTTACAGTTGGGTTTATTATGTAATGATCAGGGTCAGATATAGACCCTGATCTTTGACAAAGGTCCAAAACCCATTAAATGGGGAAGAGACAGCCTCTTTGACAAATGGTGCTGGCAAAACTGGATATCCACTTGCAGAAAAATGAAACACCCATATCTCAGCCCATACACAAAAACAAACTCAATGTAGATCAAAGAGTTAAATGTTAAACCCACAACTATAAAATTCATCAAAGATAAAATACGGGCAAATCTGGGGCCCTAATTTATGGCATAAATAGACTATCAAGCATAATCCAGAATGTGCAGGAGGTAAAAGAGAAGCTAGATGACTGACCTTTTAAAAATTAAATACTTATGCGCATCGAAAGACTTGGTCAAAAGAGTAAAAAGAAAACCTACAGATTGGGAGAAAATATTTGCCTATGACATATCTGATAAAGGATTTATCTCCAAAATCTATAGAAAACTTCAACACCTCAACACCAGAAAGACAAATAATCCAATTCATCAATGGGCAAAAGACTTGAACAGACACTTCACCAAAGATGATATACTGGCAGCCAACAAACACATGACAAATTGCTCGTGATCATTAGTTATTAGAGACATGCAAATCAAAACAGTGATGAGATATCATCTCACTCCAGCAATAATAGCAAAGTTCTATAGGATAAAACATAACAAATGCTGGCAAGGTTGTGGAGAGATTAGAACTGTTGTGTACTGCTGGTGGGATTGTAAAATGGTATAAACATTGTGGCATACAATATGGCATTTCCTTAAAAAACTGAAAATAGAAGTACCATTCAACCCAGCAATTCCACTACTAGGAATATATCCTAAAGAGGTGAGAACGCATGAACAGACATATGTACAACTATATTCATTGCAGCACAATTCACTATAGCAAAGAGATGGAAACAACCTAAATGCCCATTATTGGATGAGTGGGTAACCAAACTATGGTACATTCACACAATGGAATACTATGCTACATTAAAGAACAACGAGGGATTCGGGAATCATCCCACAACGTGGATGAACCTGGAGGACATTATGCTGAGTGATATAAGTCAATCACAGAAAAACAAGTACTTTATGAGCCCATTACTATAAAAAGACAAAGAAAGGTTTGCTTGGGAAAGGGAACTCACTTTGTAGGTTACTGGGGTCGGGAGGTAAGGGGAGGGATTAATTTCAGGCTTTTGGGGGCCCACACACTGATGTGGGTAAGGGGAGAATTGTATGGAAAGAGTCTGTGACCACCATGATAACATTAGGAAATGGGAGGACATTGAATCATGCACATAGGAGGTAGACGACAGATGCTAATACCAACCAGTGTGCCCAAAACATTGCATTACCATTAACACCAAACACCAGGCTACAGATAAACACATAAACACCTGAGCGGATCAGATGGGGGTCAGTGAACAGGGGTATACTCTAGACCAAGGATAGATTCAGCGGAGGTTAATCTTGCACAGATATCACTGATACAAAATAACTGCAATCCTTATAGAAACAACAGAAGACAGACACAGAGTAATCCCTCACAGACACCCAGACACTGTGAGAGATCCAATGGATCTACCGTCTCAAGACCATGGTACTGGGGGACACCAGACTCAACTGGCACAACCAAATACATAAAAACCTTGTTCCTCATCCTACATTGGTGAGTAGCGACTGGGGTCTTAAAAGCTTTTAAGCGGCCATCTAAGATGAAGCTAACGGTCTCCTATCATTGGAACTGAAGAAGAGTGCAAAGAAACAAACAAACAAAAAAAAAAAAAACCAAGGGCATTTGGAAGCAATCAGCCCTAGGACACGATGGCCCTCGAGACCAGAACTAGATGATGCTCAGCTACCAGTGCCGATCACTCAGGAAAGCATCAAATCTGGAAATCTTGAATAGAGTGGGAGGGAAAACGTGGAACAAAATCCAAAAACTCAATAATGACAAGATTTACTGGTTGGATGGAGTCTTGTGAGACCCCCTATACTATGGTCCTGGGATATATTCTGGCCCTGGAATAGAGCTCACTCCCAGGGGTTGGCTTTCAGATCAATGGCAGACAAGATGTACATGCAGACCACTCATCCCAGGGTGACGCACCCACATACTCTATGGAAGTGCATCACTTGGAGCAATCAACCATGGGGCACCAGAGGGGCAACATTCACATGGAGGAAATGCAGAACAAATGGGAGTGCATAGCTATGAGGGGCATGGAGGGAGGGTTGCTGGGCAGGAAGGGGAGGAGACTGGGTTAGGGTTGGGCATGGTAAATGGGGAGTGAAACTAAATATACATGCAATGTTGAATGCAAAACAAACTCTTAAACAATTTTAAAAATGTAAAAAAAAAAGCAGAAAATATGTTTCAAAAATGGGAATTTGAGTTGATATTCCTATAGAAGTCATGTTATCACAGAAAATCTCTTTCCTAAGCAACAACTGATGGCTTACTTCTAGAAGAAATGATCGTTTAAACTATGGCAAGCATATGTAAGTAATATGACTTATGTATTAAATAGGGAGCTCTGGTGGTGTAGTGCCTAAGGCATTTGACTGCCAACCAGAAGCCTGGTAGTTCAAATCCGCCAGCCACTCCTCAGAAGGAAGATTGCACAGTCTACTTCCATAGTGATACCTCCTCGAAAACCCAAGGAGGGGTCGCTATGAGTCGGATCCAACTCAATGGCAGTGAGTTTGGTTTTTGGTATGCATTACATGGAAGGTTTTCAAAAAGCACAGTATCAATTAAATAAGGCAAAGTAGTAATTAATCTTATGCTTTACTAGTGAATTAAATAATCAGTGGTAGTGGGTATGTGGGTCAAGGGGAAAAGTTGGGTACTTGAAGAAACAACCACAGTTCCCCCTAGCAGTAAAGATCAGTAGTATTTTCCATGAGAGATCCAGGACTTGGCAAGATTCTATGGAAGAAGTATGTGGTCTGACAGCATGACAGTTTGCAAACCACTGCTGGTGGTATCTTTAATATTTTAAATATTTCGAACCTTAGAGGTATCTATTATATTGTAGATATACATGCATTCTTAAAAATAAATAATACTATTTTCATTTATATACATATATGTTTGCTGTTTTTCTTTACTGAAATTATATTGGGCTTTAGGCTTTCTTTCCTTTTTTTTTTTTTTTTTAAGCTCAATAATAAACGTTTTTAAAATTCTTCCACATTGGTTTCAGTAATCCACTTAATTGCTTCTTTATCCTTTTAAATATCTTATGGTATGTATTTCCCCCTTTTACTCTTCATTTACATGAATATAATTTTTTGAATTTGAGAAGTTAGAATTTCTTAACCTCAATGAATTCCTGAACTGCTTTTTAAAAGTAAATAACCTTAATCTGATTCTCTTCATGAACTATTGAAATAACAGAGACTTTTTAAATGGGATTCTAAAATACTTTGTAACCCTTGAGCCTACAGATTTGATTTTTAATTTTCTGAAATTGATTTCGAAATGAAATACATGTCATTTATTATAAATAAAAAACCATTTTTTCCTAAAATAGGTGATGAGTTAAATAGCCTCAACAAAGAAATTTCACTGGAGTCTAGGATTGGGAAATATTATGTAGAAAAATACTTATCAAATGTTTTTGCCATAGAACCAATGAAAGAAAAACAAAACTTAGAGCAGAGTGTAGTGCTTAAGAACGCTGACCTAGATTAGCTAGACAACTTGGATTCGTATCCTGGCTCCATACTTACTGTTACCTTGGACCAGGATCTTTTTGTCTCTGTTTCTTTTATAGTAAAGATTAGTAGGAAGATAAAATTCTTAGAACCTACCTGGCAAATGATAAGCATGAACAAAAATTCATGATAAGTAATAAATTTTATGCAAAATTGAATTTACTTCTTATTCATTTTGAGGTTTTCTATTCATTTTCATTTTCCTATGACTAGTACTGGTCTTAGTGTACTGAATTCATATAATGACCCATGATATATAATTGTGTACATTCGAAAAAACACTGGCACAGAATATGTTCTTCATGGAAAATCACAATACACATAAATCTGTTAAAAGTGTGGAGATGTCCTGCAGAGCAAAGAAAACTATTCATCATTCTTTAGACAGTTTTTCCCAAGTTTCCTTGTTCCTAGAAGTCTTTTCTTCTAAACCATGTTGCTCTTTTGTTAGGTGCTATCGAGTCAGTTTCAACTAGCAGAAACACTGTGTACAACAGAACAGAACATTGCCCATTCCTGTACCATCCTTAGAGTTGTTGCCATGCTTCATCACATCTTTGGAGGATTGTGTAAACATATCTCACAGAAGGCTTTCCCCTTTTCACTGACTCTCTTTACCTGCCATGATATCCTTCTCCAGTGACTGTTCCCTTCTGTCAACAGACCAAGGTATGAGAAACAAAGTCTGCCCATTCTTGCTTCCAAGACAAGTTTCCAAGACTTTCTCTAAGACAGATTTGTTCATTCTTCTAGCAGTCCCTGGTACATTCAGTATTTTTTGCCAACACCATAATTCAAATGTATGAATTTTTCTGTTATCTTTCTTATTCATTGTCCAGCTCTCATGTGCGTATGAAGTTAATGAAAATACCATGGCTTGGGGCAGATGCACCTTAGTATTCAAAGAGATATCTTCACTCTTTAATACTTTGAAGAAGTGTTTTTCAAAAGAATTACCCAATGCAATGTTGTTTTATTTCTTAGACTGTTGTTTCCATGGGTGTTGATTGTGCATCCAAGCAAAATGAAATCCTTGACAATTCAATCTTTTCTCCATTTATCATTATGTTAACAAATGATTGGTCCAATTGTGAGGATTTTTTTTTCTTTATGTTGGGGTATAATCCATACCAAAGACTGTAGTCTTCAATCTTTATCAGTAAATGCTTCAAATCTTCAATTCTAGCAAGCAAGATTGTGTCACCTGCATATTGCAGGTTGTTAATAAGTCTTTCTCCAATACTGATGTTATGTTCTTCATACAGTTCAGCTTCTTGAATTATTTGCTCAGCATACAGATTGAGATAGTATCACGAGAGGATACAATCCTGACACATACCTTTCCTAATTTTAGACCATGTAGTATCCCCTTGTTCTGTTCAAATGATTGCCTCTTGGTCTATGCAAAGTTTCATCCTGAACACAATTAAGTGTTCTGGAATTTCAATTCTCCACAATGCTAACCATAAGCTTTTATGATCCACACCATGGAATGCTTTTCCATGGTCAATGAAACACAAGTAAACAACTTTCTGGTGTTGTCTGCTTTCAGCCAATATCCATCTGAAATAATCAAAAATATCTCTTATCCTACACTCTTCTGAATCAGGCTTGAATTTCTGGTAGTTCCTTGTTGATGTACTGTTGTAAACATTTTTGAATTATCTTCAGAAAATTTTTATTTGTGTGTGTTATTAATGATATTGTTCAGTAATTTCCTCATTCTTTTTCATAGTCTTTTTTTTGGAATGGGCACAAATAAGAATCTCTTGCAGTTGGTTGGCCAAATTTCTTGACAAAAGCAAGTGAGAACCTCCAGTGTTACATCTGTTTGTTGAAACATCTCAATGGGCTTTCCATCAATTTGTGGAGCCTTGTTTTTTGCCAATTCTTCCAGTGTAGCTTAGATTTCTTCTTTCAGTACCAGTGGTTCTGGATCTTATGTTACCTCCTGAAATGACTGAACATTGATCAATTCTTTTTGTTACAGTGACTCGGTGTATTCCTTTCACCTTCTTTTGATGCTTCCTGTGTGGTTCAATATTTTGCCCATAGAATCCTTCAACATTTCAACTCAAGGCTTCAATTTTTTCTTCTGTTCTTTCAGCTTGAGAAATGTCAAGTATGTTCTTTCCCTTAGATTTTCCAATTTCAGATCTTTGCACATTACATTCTAATACTTTATATAATACTTTACTTTGTCTTCTTGAGATGCCCTTTGAAATATTCTGTTCAGCTCTTTACTTCATTTCCTTTCACTTTAGCTACTCTATATTCAAGAGCAAGTTTCAGAATCTTTCCTTACATTCATTTTTGTCTTTTTTTTTTTTTTTTTTTTTTTTTTTTTTGCTTTCCTGTCTTTGTATGATGTTGCTGATGTCAAATCACAACTCCTCTGGTCTCTAGTCACTGTTGTTCAATTCATCAAATCTGTTCTTCAGATATTCTCTAAATTCAAATGAGATATACTCAAAGTCATATTTTGACTCTCATGGACTTCTAAAATTTTCTTCAGCTTCAACTTGAACTTGCATATGAACAATTTATGGTCTATTCTCCAGTCAGCCCCTCACTGTGTTTTAACTGATATTTAGCTTTTCCATTGTCTCTTTCACAGATGTAGTAGATTTGATTCCTGTGTATTTGATTTGGTGAGGTCCATATGTACAGTCACCAATTATGTACTTTGAAAAAAGAGTATTTATAATGTATAAGTCATTGGTTGTGCAAAATTCTATCATGCAATCTTCAGTACCATTTCTAGTTCCAAGACAATATTTTCAAACTACTAATGCTCTTCTTTGTTTCCAACATTCACATTCCAATCACCAGGAATTATCAATACATCTTGATAGCATATTTGGTCAATTTCAGACTGTAGAAGTTGGTGAAAATCTTTAATTTCTTCATGTTTGGCTTTAGTGGTTGGTATATAAATTTGAATAATAGTCATATTAGTTGGTCTTCCTTGTAGGAGTTTGGATATTATCCCATTACTGACAGCATTAGTGAGCTGAAATGTACCAGTAGACCATTTTGAACCACACGTGTGGTCCACTATGCCAAAATAACAAATTACTTAACTATAAGTAAAATTATAAGTTCCATTTCATTTTTTATAATTTCTAATATTCCTAGATTAATACTCTGTATATTCCACATTCTAATTATTAATTGAAGTTTTCTGCTGTTTCTTCTCATTTTGAGTCACACTACATCAGGAAATAAAGGTCCCAAAAGTTTTACTTCATCCATGTCATTAAGGTTAACTCTACTTTTGAAGAAGCAACTCTTTCCCAATCATATTTTGAGTCCCTTCCAACCTGAGGGGCTCATCTGGCATTATATCAAATAATGTTTCCCTGTTTTTCAGTCACCAATTCTTTTCAGAATGGACATGGCCCATCCTTCTTCCTAGCCTATCTTCATCACGAAGCTCTGCTGCAACTTGTCCAGCCTGGGTGATCTTGCTGATATTTCAAATACCAGTGGGTTGGCTTCCAGTATCACAGCAACATGCAAGCCACAGTTAGGCAAACTGACAGATGAGTGGTGATAAACCAGGTAGAGTGGGCCAAATTCTAAGAAGGACCCCAAGTTCCTGCCTTAGTTTCCTGTCCCTAATTCTTGGGACTCTGAATATGATGAGATACAACATCCTTATTATGTTACCTTACATGAAACAAAACAATTTTTTCAGATGCAATGGAAGTCTCTGATCAGTTGACTTTGAATTAATCAAAAGGATGATTATTGTGGTAAGCTTATCTTAATCATAGGACACATGTAAGAGTAGAGGATTTTTTCCAGCTGGTGGCAGAAGGGAAGTTGTTGTTGTTGTTGTTATGTGCCATTGAGTCAGACCCGACTCATTGCGACCCCTCCTTGGGTTTCTGAGGCAGTAGCACTATGGAAGTAGATTGCCCAACCTTCCTTCCAAGTTGTGGCTGGTGGGTTTGAACCACCAGCCTTTTGGTTAGCAGTCAAATGCCTCAAGCACTTTGCTACCAGAGCTCCTGAGCCAGAAGGGAAGTTAGAAAGATTCAAAGCACAAAAAGAATATACTATTGAGTTGCTGGATTTGAAAATGGAAGGGGTTATGTGCAAGGATGGATAGTGACCTTCAAGTGCTGAGACTGACTCCCCATCTAGTAGCCAGCAAGGAATGGGAAGCTCGGTCATACAGTGGCAAGGAATCAGATTCTGCCAAAATCCTGCAGGAACTTAGGAATGAATTCTCCCATATAGACTCCAGGCAAAAGCCTAGCCTTTATCTTAGCAGAGAACTCACCCATTTTAAGACCTAAGGAATTGTGAAATGATAAATAGGTTTTAAATCACTGACTGTATGGCAATTTGTTACAAAATAAAATGAAAAAAGCACACCAGGCACACAACTATATATAAAATTAAAACAAACAAACAATAAGGCAGCAACTGTAATTTAAGCATTGAAGGGACGGTTTAGAGAGTATTTCAACTGGATTTTAAATTTAGTTATGTTTTAATGGTATAAGCAAGGAAGAATATCAGTTTATGGAAGGACAACATTGTTTTACATGAACTCAATGTTTTATGTTGTTAAAATAAATTAAACATTATAAAAACAGTAGCAGCAATGGAGCAAGTAAAAACATATAAACAATCACTAAATCTTCTTTGAAGGCTCAGGCTGTTCCTTGTGCGTAGAAAGACATTTTTTCCTATTTCTTGTTATCCTAAATTTGATTTCTTGGTACTTCAATTCTACCTATTTCTTTAGGTCTAACTCATATACCATTACTTCTACAGAGCCAATTCCGATTCATCTCCAAAACAGACTAATTTATTCTCTGATTTTCCAAAGGGTTGTATTTTTTCTTTCCTTAGAGTTTACGTCATTTTCTATCTTGTATCATTGTTACTATGGGTTTTACCTGCCTATTAGGCCTTCAACAGCTTACCAAAAACCAAAAAAAGCAAACTCACGGCCATCGAGTCAGATTAGACTCATAGTGACCCTTCCTTGGGTTCCTGAGGTGGTATCACTAAGGAAGGAGATTGCCCAACCTTCTTTCTGAGGAGTGGCTAGTGGGTTTGAACCACCAGCCTTCTGGTTAGCAGTGAAATGCCTTAGACACTATGCCACCAGAGCTCCTAACAGTAGGATTTATATCTAATTCACTATTTCTATTCTTCAAAACACCTACTTTTGCAAATGATTTAAACATAGGAGGAGCTGAGAGAGAATTTTCTGTGATTTATACATTGAAAAAATCAGATTACCTAGTTCAGTTCCAGTTTAGGTTTAGAGAAGTTGTCTTGCCTAGTAACACCATGGAAGTACTCAGTTTCAAATCTTGGGGCTACCATTTTTTAATCATGTGTTTTTAGGAGATGTTTTAAACTTTTTGAAATGTTTTTTTTTTATATTTAAAAATGTGTGTGTAGGTTCTGGCAAGATGGCATACTAGGCAGAATGACTGCACAGACCCTCTTCAACAAAGAAAAGGGAAACCAATTAACACAGACACAGAAGATAATCCTGGACCCCTGAGCCTTG
>NW_006921830.1:4861238-4867003 GCF_000298275.1 Orycteropus afer afer
GTGAAGTACCTAGTATAGTTTTTGGCATATATTTGGTATTTTTTGAATGGCAGGAGAATTGTTTCAATTATTGAGCCTAAATATAGAATGGAGTAATCTCTCTTGACATCAAATTTTCCCTAACAAAAGTCTAATATGTGGATTTATTTCTGGTAAGATTTTATTAAATTGCTTTAGTTTTTGGATTGAATAAATATGAATTGCCATTTACTCTGTGTTGTAGAATCAAAAGCATTGACCATGATACAAGATGGATTGGACACTGCTATTCTCTTGCTTATCTCTGCTGCTTATCTTGAAATCAACCACATTCATGATATATTTCATAAAGCATGTTGTTTATGTGCTGTGCATATTACCTACCATCTGGTGCTTAAATTTCACATGATAATATTGTGTGATACTCACTGATAATAAAATTTGAATAACTATGCTGTTGTTGTCAGCTGCCACTGAGTCATCTTTAACTTATGGTGGACTCGCATATGGCAGAATGAAAAATCACCAGGTCCTGTGCCATTGGCAATGTAGTTGGTATGCTACCACTGTGCTTTGAATGCTTTTCAATCTATGGGACTCCTTTTCCAGCACTATATTGGACAATATATGAATGATAAGAAAAGAGTTTTCATTGGCTAATTTTCAGAAGCATACAGTAAGAACTTTCTTCTTAGCCTGCCGTCACCTGAAAGCTCAGCTGAAACCTGTCCACCATGGGTGACCCTGCTTGTATTTGAAATACCAGTGGCATAACTTCTAGTATCAAACAAAAGGTACAACACCATAGTAGGACAAATGAACAGAAGGGTGGTAGAATGATTATGAATCTCCACAAACAAGTGTGGAATTGAGAGAGGAATAATCACGAGTAGGAAAAAGTAGTGATGATAGTAGCCCGAGAAAGCAAGAAGTACTATGTGTTTACAAGACAAAAATAAAAGCATTTCAGATGCTTTTTCAGGATGACTTTAGACATGAAGAATGAGGTTGTCTGTTAGGGCTATTAATGACAGGTTTAGTTGTTGCACAAAACATTGTTGATACACATACTCTTTACTATTTATTTTAGTGAACATAAAAGATTTTACAGAGACTTCTTCTAATTTCTAATTTTCAATGGTTCAACTATGAGTTCAAGTAATCAAAAAAACGAAACAAAACTCATTGCTGTCGAGTCAGATCTGACGCATCGCGCCCCCTCCTTGGGTTTCCAACACAGTATTGCTACAAAAGCAGATCTCCCAATCTTCCTTCTGAAGAGTGGATGGTGGGTTTGAACCACCAGCCTTCTGGTTAGCAATGAAATGCCTTAGGCACTATGCCACTAGAGCATCTGTTCAAGTAATATGTTTGTTTTTTCAATCTTTACTCTTGTAATGGATTGATGATTATAAGGAGAGGATGCACCATGCTAAAGAATACGTATTGAAAACAAAACAAAACACCAGTTTTTATCCAGATTTTACTCATTGTCATCTATGAATCTTCTCTGAGCCTTGGTTTCCTTCTCTATAAGCACAGATAACATTTCCTTTATACAGCTCACATATTGGAAGCATTAGCTCAAAAATGTTGAGATGGTACCACTTTGTCAATTCCAAAATATTATACAAAGATGTACTGTCATTAAGTATAGGTACTAATCCCTAGAACCCTCTCTTCTTCCTGCCTACATTAAAATATGCCAGTAAATTTTTACACAATCTATTCTGAAACCAAATGTAACTACATTTCTTTATTCCCCACTTGGTAGTAAAACTTTGAATCAAAATCTCTAGATAAAGAAGTTTTCGTTCATGGTTTCAATAAGGGGAAATCTGCCTTTCTATTTACTTAACATTTGGTAGTTATGTGATAAATAAGACATTGGCCAAAGACTGACTTTGTGTCCTATACTTTTTCCTTCTGCAGGTTGTGTTTTGCATAGCTGTGAGCATGACATGTCAAAGTAACATGACATGTTGATTAGGTGAATCTATCAATACTATAAAGAATATTCTCACAACTAAGTTCCAAAGTCATGACATTATAGTCTTGCTATTTTTAGCTTAAATGCTCATGAAAATAGAACCCCTTTTGCTTTCTTGGTGATATATGGGAAAGAGAATTGAATTTCATTTACCATGTGCATCTTTGTTTGTTTTAATGGGAGTTTATATTAAAAATGAAATTGGGGAAGTATCTGAAAAAGTCTGTAGAGATGAGGGCAAAGCAATATCTATGCAGAGGTTATGAGTCTCATCCTTCTTGTGGAATCCTCAAAGCAGAAGTTTGGAGCACTCTACAGTGAAGTCAAGAGCAGTGGTGGCCATAGTTTATGACAGTTAGTATATTAACTATTCATATATGCAAAAATAATGTCTTAGTTAATTTTCCAATCTGAATGTATATTAAAACCAAATCCTCAAATTAGGAACTTTTACTTCCAAACTTTCTTGGTTTGGGAATAATTATTAGTAGTTTTCTACTGCAGCAAGTGAGGGTACTGTAAGAGTAGCTAGAAGATATTGAAATGAATGACTTCTGCTGTAACACATTTAACCTTCGAGGGTAGGTGCTAAAAGGGCAAGGAGGCCACATCTTCCAACCTCCTCTAACCCCACAAGAGGAAGACAGAATAACCATCATTAGCCCAAGGCCTATTCCTGCGAGGCCAGACATGCTGCCTCCCTCCAGCCTTTTCACCAACCCTGACATCAACCGTTCCTCCTACAGCACTCACCACCTTTCTGCTGGGTTCCATAATTCATTGCAGTGGCCACGTGGAACTCACAGATTGTGGGGTTTATTAGAAAAGGACCAGGCTACAATTCAAGTTCAGGAAAAATGGTCAGTCTCTCTCAGCTCACTGTCTCTCAGCCAACAGTCTCTCACAGTCTCTCTCCCAGCAGTACCTGTCTCTCAGTGTCTTTCTCAGCAATGTGTGTGTCTTGCATCTCTTTCCCAGCAGGACATGTCTCTCAGGAGTGTGTGTCTCTTTCAGCAGCACTTCATTCTCAGCAGTCAGAGAGACTTCTGCCTCTTAGAGGCCTCCTTTTGAGGTGGCAGAGTGGCCAAACTAGCCAATCATGACATCAGAATTCTAAGCACCTGAAAGAGAGCAAACCTCCCAGAACATTGCTTTGTGCCACTCCCAACAGAAATACCTCAGGTGGATAACTTTTACAATAGGATCTCCTCAGTTGCTCACAGAAAATTCCACCACAGAGTTTACAAAGACTTATGGCTGGAAAAGCTATACCAGGTAATTTGCTACACCCTAACACTGCAGTAGGAGACTGATTCTCTTTGGCAAATACAAGAAAAAGTCCTAGACTTTTCAGACTCCTGGTAGTTTCCTGTGCAAGGTATTTGATAACAAATAATAATGGAAGCAGTAATTTAGCCTGGTGTAGTGGTAGGCCATATTGGCCTACCAGGGAAAGTCACTCCATTTGACACTTGACTTTTTACTGATTATCAATGTGAACATGGACATATATGTCACCTTTGACAGTTGTGGTCTCCTCATCTGAAAAATGAAGTGCTTATATCAGAAGATCCCCAACATCAGTGCCAAGTCTGTGATTCTATGGATTTTAAATTAATTAATTGGTTGATTAATTGATTTTTTTTTGTCTTCTTTCAGCCAAGTTAATATGTGTCTACCCTCTAGGTAGGGGTTTTCTGTGACTTCCCCACACACACTTGGTAACCATCAAAGTATATTTCTTTTTTTTGTGAAACCTTTCTCTTGATATTTTACAATAGTGGTCACATACAACATTTGTCCTTTTCTAATTGACTAATTTCACTCAGCATAATGGGCTCTGAGTTCATCCATGTTGTGAGAGATTTCACAGATTCATTATTCTTTAATGTTGCCTAGTATTCTATTAGATAGCTCTTGTGGTGTAGTGACTAAGGCATTTGCTAAACAGAAGGCTAGTGGTTCAAACCCACCAGCTACTCCTTGGAAGGAAGGTTGGGCAATGTACTTCCATAGTGATACTGCCTCAGAAACCCAAGCAGGAGTTGCTATGAGTTGGATCCGACTTAATGGCATTGAGTGAGTATTCCATTGTGTGCGTGCACCATAGTTTGTTGATTCATTCTTCTGTTGATGGGTATTTTGCTATTGTGAATAGTGCTGTGATGAACATGGGTGTGCATATATCTGTTTATGTCTTGACTCTTATTTCTCTAGGATTATTCCTTATAGTGGGATGCTGGATCTTATAGCATTTCTGCTTCCAGCTTTTTAAGTGAATGGCATACTGTTTCCACAGTGGTTTTGTCATTTAATAGTCCCACTAGCAATATATAAGGGATCCATCCTCTCCACATCCTTGCCAGCATTTTTTTTTTTTTTTAAACTTTGTTATAGTGCTAGGGTGAAATGATATCTCATTTGTTGTTTTGATTTGCATTTCTGTAAAGGCTAATGATTGCAAGCATTTCCTCATGTGTTTGTTAGCTGCCTGATTGATAGATATTTTTGTTTTTATTTTTTGTCTTTGATGGAATGGCAGAGGGAGAGCTCTTCCCGCTCTGGTTGTAAAAGTGATCATATTCTTCACAATTGTATAAACCGATTAGAAACATGATGAGCATTTAAAGTAATGTGATTTTTCCAGTGTCTGGAATATTTCTAAATAGTACCAGAGGCTGATGAATTGCTTTTTGATTCAAGATGCTGTAGTTGTTTTTTCCTCCTCTCTGTTTTTCTGTCTCCTTCCAGGAGGCATGGGTGTGGACTGAATTATATATTAAGGGACCTTCTAGAGCTATGATTTTATGAAATATTAGTTGAAAACTCCATGTTTTTCATTGGCATTGAAATAGATGTGAAAATTTCCTGATTTTTACTCCACTTTTTTCTTGCCTTTCTCTTTCTCATGTTGTTGTTGTTGTTGTTATGTGCCCTCAAGTCAAACCCGACTCATAGCTACCACTCCTTGGGTTTCCGAGGCAGTATCACTATGGAAGTAGAATTGCCCAACCTTCCTTCCGAGTCTCTTTCTCATAAGGTAATAATATTTCTTCCAGATGATCATCTCATTGTAGTAAAGAATAATTAAAACAATCAAAAGCAAAGTATCACTTATTGTCAATGCCTTAAGGTGTTCAACAGTCTAGCTGAACTCAATGGTCTATAAAAATTCTCTTTTCTCATTGCTCACATAAACTCCAAAAAATTAATCTTGACTAGTGTGAATTATGTTAGTTATAGTAGGGTTCTGCTCAGATGCTATGTAACTAGCCCTACAAATTGTTGACAAACTTCACTATTGTGAGAATTTGGGAATTCTATAACCTTTTCATCCTGTTGTAAAATTCATACTTAGGTGGCTAGAAACAATTTTTAACTATTTTTATTCTCATTATTTTTAGTGAAAAACATACTGTCTCAGGACATGTATAACTTTATATGGGAAATATAGAGGGAATCAGTGATACATAGATTCTTGACCACCTTATTAAATCTTTATTTCTTATATATTTCAAATTATATTATATAGATTCTCCCTGGGTTGATTAGATCCTTTGTAGAGTTAGAGTAATGAAGGCTCCATTTGCCTGAAGGGACACAAAAAACCATGTAAGAAAGTAAGGCAATTAAGCACATATATAATATTTTGGAAATATTCAGTACTTTCTACCATTTGATTTTCACTTCAAGACTGCTTTGCCAATTCTAAGAGGTTGGAATAGCTTCCTCACACCACCTCCCATCTTTCTTCTTTTTTTTTCCCCCCAAGAAATTCTACCTCATTTTATTTTAT
>NW_006921830.1:4867271-4872843 GCF_000298275.1 Orycteropus afer afer
AAATGAAATCAATGCTTATACTGAATTTTGCACATTTAGCAATATAAAACTAGGGGTTTTGTTTAAAATGGTTAAAATCACTTTTAAAGTGTTTTGTAAAAGTAGTAATCACTGGCAAATTATATTTGCAAATTATGTCTGTATTATCTCTATCTTATATTCACAATAAGAAGAAAAAATGGAAAATAATTTATTATAAAACAAGAAGAGAAATTCTCAAGTATGTCATTACTTGTGGTAGGGGAAAACATAAGTGGGAAATGGAAATGAATAAATACAATTTACAGTTAATCCAAAAATCTCATTGCAGTCATTAATATCAACCTCTAGGAATACTAAATTTTGCCATTTAACGTTAGCATGTGCTAACATTAGCACATGCTAACGTTAGCACATGCTAACGTTAAAACTCAAAACTTACTGCTGTGGAGTCAGATCCAACTCATAGCGACCTGTCCTTGAGTTTCCAAGGTGGTATCTCTAAGGGAAGTAGATTTCCCAATCTTCCTTCTGAAGAGTGGCTGGTGGAACCCACCAGCCTTGTGGTTAGCAGTCAAATGCCTTAGATACTACACTACCACAGCTCCCATTAACTAAATTAAAAGTTGCAATTGTCCCTTCTACAAGCCTCCCTTCTCTAATATAGTTAGTATAATATCATTATAATTCTCTAATATAATTAGTATGATCAACAAAAGAATTGAAGGCAACATAAACAAGAAAAGAATAGAAGATCTTGGAAAATCCACAAAATGGTTTATCATTTTCTACCTGTTAATGGACTGCATTTGTTATGTGATTGTATGATAATTGTTTTTTCCTTACCTTCCTGTAGGTTGAAAAAAAAAAACCCCACAAAACTCACTGCCATTGAGTCAGTTCCTGTAGGTTAGGTACCATATTATATTTATCTTCCATAGAAGAGCTAATATCTGATAGGAATTCTAAATAGCGAATAATACCATGATACTTTCCTTATCTATGCATCTTAATAGCCCTGGCAAATAACACTATTCCCTTCTCACAGAGATGGAAGAGAAACACAGATAGAAGAAGCTTAATTGAATAAATTACATAGCATGGACATAGGATCTTTTCTAAATAAATTAAAGAATTATTGTTGTTGTTAAGTGCTGTCTAATTGATTCTGACTCCTAGTGAACCTATGTACAACAGAACAAAACACTGCCCAGTATTGTGCCATCATCACAGTCCTTGCTATGTTCGAGCCCATCATTGGGCTGCTGTGTCAATCCATCTCACTGAGGATCTTCCCTTCTTTCTCTGACCCTCCACTTTACCAAACAAGATGTCCTTCCCTAGGGACTGTTCCCTTCTCACCATATGACCAAGTAGGTGAGACAACATGTGGCCATTCTCACTTCTAAGGAGGATTCTGGCTGCACCTCTTCCAGACCATGATATTTTAGTATTCTTCACTAACACCACAATTCAAAGGCATCAATTTGTCTTCAGTCTTCCTTATTCATCCAGTGTTCACATGCATATGAATCAATTGAAAATACCATGGCTTGGGTTAGATGCACCTTAGTGTTCAAACTGACATCTTTGCTCTTCAACACTTTAAAGAAGTCTTTTGCAGCAGATTTATCCAGTGTTATCTGGTTTCTTGACAGCTGCTTCCATGAGTGTTGATTGTGGATGCAAGTAAAATGAAATCACTGACAACTTCCATCTTTTCTCCATTTGTCATGATGTTGCTTATTGCTCTAGTTGTGAGGATTTTTGTTTTCCTTATGTTGAGGTGTAATCCATACTGGAGACCATAATTTTGATCATCATCAGAGAATGCTTCAAGTCATCTCTACTTTCAGAAAGCAAGGTTGTGTCATGTGCATATCACAGGTTGTTAATGAATCTTCCTCCAATTCTGATGCTATGTTCTTCTAACCTGAAGGCTGGTGGTTCAAACCCACCAGCCACTAATTGGAAGGAAGGTTGGGCAATCTACTTCCATAGTGATACTGCCTTGGAAACCCAAGGAAGGGTCGCTATGAGTTGGATCTGACTCGATGGAAGTGTATTTTTTTTTTTTGGTTTAGTCTTATAAAAAGAAAAATGATGATTCTGATGAGGAAACCTGGGTTTATTTCTCACTACTGACTATGAGGATACATATTGTTGAACAAGTTCCTGGACTTTCTTGTGCTTACTTAACACTAAAATGACAGAACAAGATTAACTGATCCCAAAGCTCCTTTTCAGGGAGTCTTTGAAATAATAATGACATACAAGATATGACTAGAGTCCCTGGTGGCATAAATGGCTAAGCAACAACAAAAGATTGGTGGTTCAAACCAACCCAGAGGTGCCTTAGAAGAAAGCCCTTGCTATCAGCTTCTGCAACCTCACAGCCATAAAATCACTAAAGAGCACAAGGTTCTTCTCTGCAATCCATGGGATCACAATGAGTCAGAATTGTCTGCACAGCAATTGGTGTTAAGACACAATTTATGGAGGACTTAATATGTGTGTAAGAGCACTGAGGGCATTATCACTTTAAGTGTTTACATGGATTGCATAATCATCACAATGATGCTGTGAGGTATGTATGATCATTGTTGTGATTTTATGATGAAACTGAGGAGCTCCAGTAGCATGGTGCCTAAGATACTTGACTGCTAACCACCTCAGAAACCCAAGGAGGGGTTGTTATGAGTCAGACCGACTGGACGGCACATAACAGCAACAACATGATGAAACTGAGGCATAGAGAGTTAAATATCTTACACAAAGTCACAAACTTAGAGAGCAGCTGAGTTATATTTTTAAAGAAGTTGACTGGGAGTTCCAGTAAGATGGCAGAATAGGCAGAAAGATTAAACAGACCCTCTTCAACAAAGAAAAGGGTAACCAATTAACACAGATACAGAAGATAATTCTGGACCCCTGAGCCATGAAGGGAAGGATATAGAAGTGGACTAAACTCCAACTAGCAGAGGAATTTTCCTGAAAACACCAAAAAAGGAGACATACAGAGCTGCAGTCTGGCAGCGATCCTGACAACACAGACAGCTTGGATATTGCCGAGTGGTGGTAGGACCTAATAATTAACCTAAAAATTGGTCCTGCTAGTCAAGCACTGCATGTAGGACTGCTTGGGTAACGGGAATAAAAGGGAAAGCAGCGAAGAGGACAGTGGGCTGAGCTGTGAACTTTTGTCTGTCCAGAGGGTGTAGCCATTTTGAAAGTTTACAAGTGGCTTGACCATTTTGGATATTTAAAGCAACAGCATTCTCCCAGATTCCAAGGACTTAAGAACAGGCTCCACTTGCCAGTAATTCCAAAGACATTCCAGACGCAGACAACTGGAAAGGTGTGACATTCCCCTTGTTATTATATTACTTCACACCCTTTTGGTGAATAGAGGTGCAGCCATCCCTCACTCTCACCAACTTTCTAGACCCGCAGGAACTCCATCCCAGTCTGGTGCTCAAAGAGAGACTGGGTGCCCTGCCCTGCCCTCCCCTGATTTTTTTTTTTTCCCTGTTTTTTAGTTTGCTTGTTTTTGTCTGTTTTAAAACTACTACTATTATTATTACCTTTGTTCTTTTTGCTGTTATTCTTTATTACTCCGCTCCCAGGTTTGAGTTTTCAGCTTTTTTTCTTTTCCCTGTTCATGGTTGCAATTTTTTCCCCCTCATGGTTAACCCCATTCCTTGTTTTTCTTTTTGCATTTCTACCATTTTTTATTCATTATTCTGCTTCTCTATCTTTTTTTCTCTTATTTCCCTCTCTCCAGATATTTCAGGGTTTTTTTCCCCCATTTTTCCCCCTTCGTCTTTCTTTCATTACTGTTCCTGTGTGATTACATGGTGTATGTTTTTTGTCCATGTGCTTTTACTTTTTTGATGGTTTTTCAATTGGTATTTTTGTCTAATGGAGTGGAAGACAGCAACAGACCTCATATGACAGAATTACACGCACACCTCCTGCAACTTCACTTACTGAGTGAGAGCCACCACTTCCTTCTCCACTAATGGGTCAATAATAAACAACCACCAAGGAGAGCCTTATGCACCCTTAGCTGTTCTTCAAAAACAGTTAACAGAGATCTAAATACAGTAGCTCCATGATGTCTCAGAGACAACAGACCATCACAGTCCACACAAAGAAGCAAGATAAAGTGGTAGAAACAAGGGAGCAAGACACAGACCCAGAAAACATCCCTGAGGAAGAAGCAACATTGGAACTCTCTGATAAGGAGTTCAAAAAAAATTATATTTAGGTATCTTCAGAGGATTGAGAGACAGACAAAGGAAAACAGAAAAAATGCTAGAAGAATTTTGGAAGAAAATACAAGAACAAAATGACAAAATAAATGAAAAATTAGAAATGATTCTAAATCTACAGGTAGAAATCCAGAAGATTAATACTAAATTGTCAGAAATAGATAACACATTGGAAGGGCAAAAGAGTAGAACTGATTCAATGGAAGACAGAATTAATGAGATTGAAGACAAATAGCTGAATACTTTCTTGGAAGAAAGAGTAAGGTTCATGTGGAATACCATCAAAAGGAATAACCTACATGTCATTGGAATTCCAGAACAGAAAGAGAAAAATAAAACCACTGAGAAAATTGTCCAAGATTTGTTGGACAATTGTCCATATCAGGGAAAATTGTCCCTGATATGATGAAAGATGAGAATATATCCATTCAGGAATTCCCAAAAAAAAAAAACCCAAAAAATTATACTCTTTTGCCCTTCCAATGTGTTATCTATAATTTTTTTTTGTGAAGAAAACCACAAAGACATATCATCATCAAACTCATGAAAACCAAAGAGAAAGACAAAATCCTGAAAGCAGCACAGGAAAAACAAAAAGTTACTTACAAAGGACAACCACTAAAAATAAGCTCTGATTTCTCAGTCAAAACCATGCAAGTGAGAAGGCAATGGGATGGTATATATAAAGATTGAAGACAAATACCTGAATACTTCTTTGGAAAGGGATCAATCAGAAAAATGCTCAAAACAAAATGAAGAAAGTCTAACATTCATGTGGAAAACCATCAAAAAGAATAATCTACATGTCATTGGAATTCCAGAACAGGAAGAGAAAAATAAAACAACTGAGAAAATTGTCCAAGATTTGTTGGAGGACAACTTTCCTGATATGATGAAAGATGAGAATATATCCACTCAAGAAGTCCAAAGAACCCCAACAGGATAGACCTCAAAAGAAAAACACCAAGACATATCATCATCAAACTCACCAAAACCAAAGACAAACAAAAAATCATGAGAGTAGCAAAGAAAAAACAAAAAGTTACCTACAAGGGGCAACTAATAAGGCTAAGCTCGGATTTCTCAACAGAAACTATGCAGGTGAGAAGACAGTGGGATGGTACATATAAAACACTGAAAGAGAAAAATTCCCATCCAAGAATTACGTACCCAGCAAAATTGTCCCTCAAATATGATGGTGAAATTAGGACATTTCCAGCTGAGCAATTAAAACAAGTCCAAGAGAGCCAAAGTATGATCTTGAATATATCCCTCCTGAATTTAGAGATCATCTAAAGAATAGATTTGATGCATTGAAC
>NW_006921830.1:4875188-4878194 GCF_000298275.1 Orycteropus afer afer
AAAAAAAAAAGGACCAGCATAAATATTCAGCAAATACTAAAACAATAGTAATGAAAGAAGTGATAACATGATTCACTAACAAAACTACCTCAGCATAGAAAATTATATGAAACAGAAATCAACACAATGAAAAAGCACATGACAAAAATGACAGCAACAAATACATATTTGTTGATAATTACATATCTGGCAAAGGACTCATCTCTAAGATTGATGGAAAACTCCAACTCTTCAACATCAAACGAATTAACAATCCAATAGAAAAATGGGCAGAAGACATGAATAGACACTTCACCAAGGAGGATATTCAGGTGGTTAGGTAATACATGAATACATGCTCACAATCATTGGCCATCAGAGGGATGTAAACCAAAACAACAATGAGATACACTGTCTCACTCTAGCACTGATGACAGGATTCAGTGAGACGGGAAATAACAAATGCTTGTGGGAATGTGGAGAGATTGGGACTCTCACACACTGCTTATGTGACTGTGAAGTGACACACCCACTGTGGAAAGCAATATGGAGATTCCTTAGAAAGTTGGGATTGGAGATACCGTTTGACCTAGCAATCCTATTACTAGGTATATTTCCTAGAGAGGTGAGAGCCAGGATAGGAACAGATACATGCATGCTCATGTTTATCACAGCACTATTTACCATAGTAAAAAGATGGAAACAACCTATGGGTCCATCAGCAGAAGAGTGGATGACCAAACTATGGTACATACATATATTGGAATGTTATGCAGCACTGAAGAATAATGTAGAGTCTGCAAAACACCACATAATATGGATGAACTTGGAGCACATTATGCTGAGTGAAATAAGGTAATCACAGAAGGACAAATATAGTATTAGTTTGTTGTTGTGGAGGGTCAAGGAAAAGTTTATACATGGAGGGACACTTTCTTTGTTGGTTGCCAGGTGTGTGAGAGGAGGGGAGGGAACACTGGGAAAAAAAATGCATTGACCCGTGTCACTTAAGTTTTATGTATTTCACTGTACATAAATTATATTTCAATATAATGCATTAAAAATATAATAATTACACTGAATGTTAATAGATTAAATGCACCACTCAAGAGATGGAGAGTTGCAGATTGGATAAGAAAACAAAACCCATCAATAAGCTCTCTACAAGAGACACACCTTAGAGACAAAGACAAAATAGACTGAAAATCAAAGGCTGGAAAAAATTTATCAAGCAAATGGCATCTGTAAGAGAGCAGGAGTGGTAATATTAATTTCTGATCAAATTGACTTTAAGAGAAAAGCCACCATACGAGACAAAGAAGGACATTATATAATGATTAAAGGATCAATTGAACATGAAGATAACCATAATAAATATCTATGGACCCAATGAAAAAAACCCCAAAATACACAAATCAGACTTTAAAAGAGTTGGAAAAGGCAAATAGATGACTTCACAGTCATAGTGGGAGACTTTAACACACCATTTTCAATGAAAGATAGAACAACTGGAAAGAAACTCAAAAAAGATGCAGAAGAGCTAAACAATACAATCCACCAACTTGAACTTATAAACATCTACAGAGCACTTCACCCAACAGCAGCACAATATAAATTGTCTTCTAGTGCACATGGAACATTTTTCAAGATAGACCATATGTGAGGCCATAAAGCAAGCCTTCATAAATTTAAAAACATTGAAATAATGCAAAGCATCTTCACAGATCACAATGCTATCAAATTAGAAATCAACAATAGGAAGATCAATGGAAAAAGAGTAAACACATGGAAACTGAACAACACCCTCCTTGAGAAGACTTGGTTAGAGAACAAATAAAAATTGAAATTCAAAAATTCCTTGAATCAAATGAGAATGAAAACAAAACATATCAAAATTTTGGGACACAGCAAAAACAGTGACCAGAGGCCAATTTGTAGTAATAAATGCACACATCAAAAAAGAAGAAAGAGCCCAAATCAACACTTTTAACCAACATCTCCAACAATAAGAGAAAGAACGGAAAGAAAAGCCTACAGTCACCAGAAGAAAGGAAACAATAAAGGTTGAAGCAGAAATCAATGAAACAGAAAATAGAAGGGCAATAGAAAAAATAAACAATACCAGGAGTTGGTCTTTTGAAAAGATCAATAAAATTGACAAACCACTGGCAAATTTAACAAAGGAAAAGAGGGAGAGAATGCAAATAACATGAATAAGAAACAAAATGGGTGACATCACAACTGATCCAACTGAAATAAAAAGGATAATATCAGGATACTATGAAGAACTGTACTCCAACAAATTTGAAAATCTGGAAGAAATGGACAAATTTCTAGAAACACACCACTTACCTAAACTAACACAGACTGCTGTGGAAAAGTTGAACAGGTCCAAATAAAAGAAGAAATTGAACAGGTCATAAAAAAATTACCAATTAAAAAAAGCCCTGACCCAGACAGTTTCACTGCAGAATTCTACTAAATATTCAGAGACAACTGACACCAATCCTACTCAAACCATTCCAAAACATAGAAAAGGATGGAATCATCCCTAACTCATTTTATGAAGCAAGCATAACCTTTATACCAAAACCAGGCAAAGACATCACTCAAAGGGAAAACTACAGACCAATATCCCTCATGAATATATATGCAAAAACCTTCAACAAACCCCTAGCCGATAGACTTCAACAACATATCAAGAAAATCATGCATTATGACCAAGTGAGGTTCATATCAGGTATGCAAGTGTGGTTCAACATTAGAAAAACAGTCAATGTCAGACACCACTGACAAAGGAGAAGAACCATGATCATGTCAATTGATGCAGAAAGGCATTTGATAAAATCCAACACCCATTCCTGATCAAAACTCTCAGCAAAATAGGAATAGAAGGTACATTCCTCAACATAATAAACAGCATCTATGCAAAACCAACAGCCAACATTATTCTCAATGGAGAGAGACTGAAACCATTCCTTTTGCGAACAGGAACCAGACAAGGATGCCTGCTATCACCACTTCTAT
>NW_006921830.1:4878584-4891860 GCF_000298275.1 Orycteropus afer afer
AGAAAACTATAAAAAAACTACTTCAAGAAACCGTAAGAGATCTACATAAATGGAAGAACATCCCATGCTCATGGATAGGAAGATTGAACATTGTGAAAATATCAATTCTACCCAAAGCAATCTATACATTCAATGTAATACCAATCCAGATCCCATCAACATTCTTTAAGGAAATGGAAAATCCAGTCACTAACTTTATATGGAAAGAATGTTAACCATCCCTGCATGGAATGGAAAGGATAAGCAAAGCATTATTGAAGAAGAAGAACAAAGTAGGAGGTCTCACACTGCTGGCTCTCAAAACCTACTATACAGCCACAACAGTCAAAACTGCCTAGTATTGGTATAATGACAGATACATAGACCAATGGAGTAGAACTGAGAACCCAGAAATCAGTCCATCAACCTATGGTCAGCTGATCTTTGACAAAGGGCCAAAATCTATTAAATGGGGAAGAGAAGGTTTGTTTAACAAATGGTGCTGGCAAAATTGGATATCCATTTGCAGAAAAATGAAACAAGATCTGTACTCACACCAAACACACAAATTAACACCAGATGGCTCAAAGACTTACATGTGAAACCTAAAACTATAGAGCTCCTGAAGGAAAAACTAGGGGCAAATTTAGGGGCCCTAATATATGGCATAAATAGACTATCAAGCAGAACCCAAAATGCACAAACAGCAGAAGAGAAACCAGATGATTGGGACCTTCTAAAAATCAAATTTTTATGTGCTTCCAAAGACTTCAAAAGAGTCAAAAGAGAACCTACATATTGGGAAGAAATATTTGGCAATGACATATCTGACAAGGGACTTATCTTTAGAATTTATAGAAAACTCCAACACCTCAGTAACAAAAAGACAAACAATCTAATTAAAAAATTGGCAGAAGACATGAAGAGACACTTCACCAAGGAGGATATTCAAGCGAGCAATAAACATATGAAGAAATGCTCACTATCATTAGCTATTAGAGAAACAAATCAAAACAACAATGAGATAACCATCTTGCTCCAGCACTAGTAGCAAAGTTCAACAACATAGAAAATAACTAATGCTGGCAAGGATGTGGAGAGATTGGGACTCTCATACACTGCTGGTGGGACTGTCAAATGATATAAACACTGTGGAAAGCAACATGGTGATTCATTAAAAAGTTGGAATTAGGGACTTCCAGTAAGATAGAGGAATAGGCAGACAAGTGACACAGACCCTCATCAACAAAGAAAAGAAAAACCAAATGACAGAGATACAGAAGATAATCCTGGAGCCCTGAGCTTTAAAAGGAACTATGCAGAAATGGATTAGGCACCAACCAGTGGAAAAACCTGAACAAAAACAGTGAGTACAGAGACAGTCACAGCTGTGGACTGCCAGCTATTCTGACGGGACCAACAGCCCGAATATTTCCAAGTGGTGTTGGGACCTGAGAACTGACCTAAGATCAACCCTAGTCACCAAGGGCTACAGGAATAACTGTGCTGGTGGCCCTTGACCAGGAAGGGAAACAGCAAGGAGGGAGACACCCTGAGCTGTTGATTTTCCGCTATCTGGAAGGCACAGACATTTTGATTGTTTACATGTGGCAGCCATTTTGAATATGTAAAGTGACGGAGGGCACAGCCATTTTGAATGTTTACAAGAGGCAGGAATTTTGGATTTTAAAGTGACTGAGGGTGCAGCCATTTTGAATCTTTACAAGTGGCTACCACTTTGGATTTTAAAGTGATAGCATTCTCATTTGGATTCCAAGGACTTAAGAATAGGCTCTGTTTTCCAATGTTGGCAAGGACATACGAGAGGCTGAAAACCCAAAAGGAGACAGGTGGTGAGTATATAAGTGCTGTCAACTTGTGAATAGAGGAGCACAGTGCCCTGCTTGTGTAGCTAATACAAAGAAAACTAAAATCATGGTCAAGTCACTCCAGCGTACAATCACCAATTAAATATAAACACAAAAATGTCACAATGCCTCAGAGACAACAGAGCATCACAGTCCACACAAAGAAGCAAGATAAAGCAGGAGAAACAAGGGACCAGGACACAGACTGAAAACACATCCATGAGGAAGACACAGCACAGGAACTCCCTGATAAAGAATTCAAAAGAATTATATTTAGGTATCTTCAACGAATTCAGAGACAGCTCAAGGAAAACACAGACAAAACCCTAAAACAATTTCAAAAAAATATACAAGAAAAAAATGACAAAATAAGTGAAAAATTAGAAATAATACAAAATCTACACACAGAAATCCAGAAGATTAATACTAAATTTTCAGAAAAAGATAAGACATTGAATGGTCAAAGGAGCAGAATTGAATCAATGGAAGACAGAATTAGGGAGATTGAAAGCAAATACCTGAACACTTGTTTGGAAAGGGACCAATCAGAAAAAAAGATCAAAACAAAATGAAGAAAGCCTAAGGTTCACGTGGGACACCATCAAAAGGAATAACCTACATGTAATCAGAATTCCAGAACAGGAAGAGACAAATAAAGCCACAGAGAAAATTGTTGAAGATTTGTTGGAAGGAATTTTCCTTGTATGATGAAAGATGAGAATATATTCAGGAAGTCCAGCGAATGCCAAATAGGATAGACCTCAAAAGAAAATCACCCACACATATCATCATCAAACTTAGTAAAACCAAAGACAAAGAAAAATCCTGACAGCAGCATGGGAAAAACCAAAAGTTACCTACAAGGGGCAACCAATAAGACTAAGCTCGGATTTCTCAACAGAAACCATTCAGGCGAGAAGAAAATGGGAAGGTATATATAAAACCTGGAAAGAGAAAAATTTCCAACCAAGAATTATGTACCCAACAAAATTGTCCCTCAAATATGATGGTGAAATTAAGACATTTCCAGCTAAGCAGAAATTAAGGGAATTTGTTAAAACCAGACCAATTTGTTAAAACAAGAGATGATAAAGGGAGCCCTTTGGACAGAAAAACAACAGCCAATGACAATTGACCATTAACACACATGATGATACAACCCAGAAACCAACCCAGCTATGACAGTATCCAAAGTAAATAAGCCTACAAGATTGTAAACAGAGAACAAGATACATCAATTGACAAATGAGGACAACTACAAACCAAAAAGAGGGAAAAACTTCTAGATGGTAAGGAAGTCAAGACAAGTAAAAGATAGACCAGACTGTTCTAAACTTGGGAAGAAAATTATAAATCATAGGGTAACCTCAAAGAAAAATGATAAACCTTCACATCAAAAAAGAGGACCAGCATAAATATTCAGCAAATGCTAAAACAATAGCAATGAAGGAAATGATAACATGATTCATAAACAAAACAAGGTCAGCATAGAAAATTATATGGAAGAAAGAAATCAACACCATGAAAAAGCACATAACAAAAATGACAGCAACAAATTCATATTTGCTGATAATTATATATCTGTCAAGGGGCTTATCTCTAAAATTTATAGCAGAAGAGTGGATGACCAAACTATGGTTCATACACAGAATGGAATGCTATGCAGCACTAAAGAATAATGTAGAGTCTGCAAAACACTGCATAATATGGATGAACTTGGAGGACATTATGCTGAGTGACATAGGTCAATCACAGAAGGACAAATATAGTATTAGTTCATTGTTGTGAAGGGTCAAGGAAAGGTTTATATATGGAGGGAAACTTTCTTTGTTGATTGCCAGTGGTGGTAGGGGAGGGGAAGGGATGGGACACATGCAAAAAAAAAAATGCATTGACCCATGTCACTTTAGTTTTTTGTATTTCACTGTACATAAATTATATTTCAATAAAATGCATTAATAATGAAAAAAAGTTAGAATTAGAAATACCATTTGACCCAGCCATTCCATTACTAGGTATGTATCCTAAAGAAGTGAGAGCCATGGCAAGAACAGACTATATGCACACCCATGTTCATCACAGCACTATTTACAATAGCAAAAGATGGAAACAACCTAGGTGTCCAACAACTGAGGAATGGATAACCAAACTATGGTACATATACACAATGGAATGCTATGTGACCCTATTGAATAGCCTAGAATCTACAAAACACTGCATAACATGGATGAACTTGGAGGACATTATGCTGAGTGAAATAAGTCAATCACAGAAGGACAAATATTGTATTAGTCCATTATTGTAAAAGTCAAGGAAACGTTTATATCTATGAAAGGAAATTTTCTTAGTTGGTTACCAGGGGTTAGAGGGAAGGATAGGGGACACTGTTAGATAGGTAGAGATAAGTATTGATTTGGGTGAAGAGAAGGGCAATGTACCAAATGTGAACAAGATGGTGACATTGAGGGAGAGGAAGACATAGGTACATGGGAGATACAGACAACAAAGATGAACTCTTTTGCACATACAGTACTGCATTGTTAGTGAAGGCAAACATGGATATACAGGTGGGTGGACAGGCTCAACTAGTAGGTATGTCTATGAAGCAGAGAGTGTATCCAAGACCATGTATAGGATTGGAAGACAGTGGTGCTATAAGTGTATTTGTGTGATCTGAATTCTCAAGTGTATAGTAGAGCTGACAAGGGGCAAAGTTGTAGTCACTTCTTGGTCACAGCCAGCTACCCAGAGGGACTGAGTAGTTGAACCTGTGGTCTTGGGACTGTAGTTTCAGGGGACATCAAGCTCAATTGGCATAATATACTACACAAAACATTGTTTTACCTCCTACTTTGGCAAGTAGCGACTGGGATCTTAAAAGCTTGCAAACAGCCACCTAGATGCAATGATGTGTCTCTCCTTGTCCAGAGCAAAGAAGAATGAAGAAAAAATTCCTGGAAACAATTAGTCCTAGCAACTGGTACACCATGCGATCCTCAGCCTATATGATTATGAGACCAGAAGAATTAGATATACTCCTTGGAGATAAAGAAGGGCTGTTTATGCACAGGGAGACAGTTCAGGGGGCAGGAGTGCCTGGAGGGATGGACATAGGGAAGAGGTAACTATAGGGAGGAAGTAGCAGGGGAGCTGTTACATTATGGTAAATTGTATTCAAAGTCATGAGACAAAGTGTATGTTAACTGTTGCGTGGAAAGTGAATTTGCTCTGTAAATTTTCACCCAATTCACAACTAAAAAAAAAAAAAAGTTGTCTGACTCTGTTGTTGTTATGTGCCACTGAGTCACCTCGTCTTTGACTCATAGCGACCCCTCCTTGGGCTTCCGAGGTGGTATCACTACGGAAGTAGATTGACCTGTCTTCCTTCTGAGGAGTGGCTGGTGGGTTTCAACCTTCAGCCTTCTGGTTAGCAGTCAAGTGCCTTAGGCACTACACCACCAGAGTTCCCTGTCTGACTCTACAGAGTCTATTATTTTAAATCCCACACTCTACATTCTCTCTCCAACATAACTCTACTACCCAATCAAGACTCAGAAAGGCACAACTACATGAAATCTTCATTCTTTCCAAAGTTGTTTTCCCTGTATAGATGGCTATTTGCCTATCACTCTGGCTTGTGCTTGTTCAGTTAAAGTTTCCTGAATGTGCTCACTCTCTAGTGATAATCAAGAGGGTGGCACATCTTCCAATGGAAGGAATATTTCTGCTGATTACTTTCCAGAGACTGCCCATGTAGTTGCTGAAATAGATCAGAGGGATGCCTCATGGAAATTATAAATGAAAAGTGAAGACAGAGTCTTTTGTGGCAAAATTATAGGAGTGTCTACTTAGGTCAAAGTCAAAGTAAGGATGAATTAACTCCCCAAGCAATTTCGAAAAGGTGAAATTCAATGATATGGCAGTTGTTGGACCAGGTGTTAAAATGTTATTGGGTGTTAATTTAATTTTCATCCTGTCAACACTCATCTGAACTGTAACAGCTGCTAAACACGGTTCCACAAGAGCAAACCATCCTCACAGAGGAAGCAGATGCCTAATCAATAGGGCCAATAGAAATGTATGGCTCAGTCAAGCAACTGGCACAAGGGGGAATGAATCCCATAGGGCTCTGTTTTACCTGAATGGGAAAGAAGTTTAATGATAGCGAAAGTATTCAAGCAGGAAGATAGGAGACTGCAAGTCCTGGGTTTGCTCCTTATTGCCACTTTTTTTTTTTTTTCTTTTCAATTCTGTTTGACCTTGGATTGGACATTGCCTTGGTTTCTACATTCTCCTGAGTGTGCAGAGGTATTGTCAGGGTTGTTTCAAGAATTTTACTATCTTTACTGCTACTATCATCTCACAGGTCTTGAATGGCTAAGAATAAAAATCAACTTTTTTATAACAAAATTTTCCTTTGCTATAGAACTTCTTTTAGGCTTTAATATGAAAAGGGACAAGAGTGATCATGTAGTAGTAGTAGTTAATAACTGTCCTTCATTGCCATCTAAGGTGGAAGATTTACAACTGGGAAAGATTTTTTGGATTTGAATACTTTTCTGACAGTATTCTGACAAATTATTGTTGTTGTTGTTGTTGTTATGTGCCGTCGAGTCGGCCTCGACTCATAGCGACCCCTCCTTGGGTTTCCGAGGCAGTATCACTACGGCAGTAGGATTGTCCTACCTTCCTTCCGAGATTAGCAAAGTAGAATATGGAACCTCCCCTTCTGGATATTTTACAGAAAAAGACGTGGTTGTTTTTATGTGCCAGTGAGTCATCTCTGACTCAAAGCAACTCCTCCTTGGGTGTCTAAGGCAGTATAAACTATAGAAGTATATTGCCCAATCTTCCTTTCAAGGAGTGGCTGGTGGGTTTGAACCACAACTTTCTGGTCAGCAGTCATGTGCAGTCATGAATCAGGCACTATACCACCAGAGCTATTTGTTGTTGTTGTTGTTATGTGCCATCGAGTTGGACCCGATTCATGGCGATCCCTCCTTGGGTTGTCGCGGTATCACTGTGCCCAAACTTCCTTCCAAGAAGTGGCTGGCGGGTTTGAACAGCCAGCCTTCTGGTTAGCAGTCAAGTGCCTTAAGCACTATGCTACCAGAGCTCCCACCAGAGCTATAGATTTCAATATTTTTGAATAGCATAGGCTAGATATATCCATTCATAGAAATTATGGTTTGGCTATAAACATCTTTAATATGATTATATCATATTTGATAATTTTTCTGAAAGTTAGCACATTTTACCCAAAACATCGACTTTATTTATGCATCTTAGACTTGGTTACAAATCTTTGTGTATCATGCAGTGATATGCCAGAGGTTCTGTAAACCACAGGAGAATTATGGCTTCCTGGAACTTTACCTTTATTAGAAGGTTTGATTTTTTTTTTTTTTAAAGAAAATAATGATATTTAAGGAGTGAAATGCAAATTTTTTATGAATATTGAAATGATGTATATTTCAAACAATTTGAATGTTGAGATAGGTCTCTTTGACCCATGCCTAGATACTGGGAGATTATTATGCTTTGAGGTATCATCAAGGGAAAAGTTCATTATAGCCATTTTTCTACCATATTCTTCTGGTGGCAAGACCTTCCATTTTCCTGGACTTGTTAACTATCAAACAAAACAGAACAACTCATCATTAAAATAACAACAACAGCAAATCTATCCTCTACTTAAAATTTCACACTGCTTCTATTGCTTCTGTGCTGCAGCTCTGGACTGCTATAGAAAGGAAAAGATTTAAGGGTATATGCAGTGACTGAAAAAAAATGTTAGTTTTGAGAAGATAAAATAATTATGGCATGTGGATTGATGAACTGGCTGTTTTCAATTTTTGAAGTTGAGGTGAATTATTTCTGGAGAGAATCCTAAAGAACATCAGGGAGCATTGAGGTCTGTGTCATGAAACTCGTACCCATACACATAAATAGAAAGAGATAGGTGAGAGGAACCTAGTCAGATTTTTTAACATCACAAGTTTGGTTATGCCATGGATTTGATATTTTCCTAAACACTAGTATGCTCACAAACCTCATCTTTGTTTGTGCTTTACTCCAGCTGCAGAACTGTATCATGAATGCTCGTCTTTCTTTTCCTCTTCCTTCCTTCACTATTCTCTCATCCTCCTTCCTTTAATTCCATCACTTTATTTTTCCTCCTACAATAGGAAATAAAATGAAAATGGAACAATCTGATGAATGGATTTAGTACAATTTCAGTGAAGAATATGTCCTTACAAGTTGAATTTGATTTCTTAGGGTGCTAACACATTATCAGAGTCATTTATAACCTACATGGCTATGGCTGTAAAATAATTTTATCATTTAAATTATATAAATAATGATAACAGATTAATGCATGCTACTATTTTCCTTACTTCCACTAATTAGATTATTACTAAATGAAATCACCTAAATTCTGAAGCTCTGAATGGACAATTGATGTAGTTTTTGTGAGTCTGAACTCTTATTTCTTTGTTTTATCACTGAAATGTATGCAAGGATTCATCATCAAAATTTGATATTTAAATTAAAGGTTATTTTAAGTATAATGGTCAGCCTTATACTATTTATGAAAATTTGTTCTCACAGTGAACAAAAACAAAGTTCACAGAGAAAGTTTCATCTCTTCTTTTTTCCAATTAGATGACTTTCAAAAGAAAAAAGTTATTTACAAATGTTCAACCTGTTCTCAATGATTTCATTAAGTACAGACATGAACAATTCCAGGCACCTTTTTGTCTTAACCACAGTTCTTAGTGACTTCTGTGAGTGTTTATACAGAAAGGAGAAAGTAAAATGAATAAGAAAAGTAAAATAAAAAAGAAGCAAAGGAAGACACAAAAAGAAGGCCTGAAGCACATTCTGAGACTGCTGGTAAGATTTAAACATGTCCTAAATTTTTAATTGGCTGGATCTCATTTTACCCAAGAATTTTGTTGAAAGGCATTAACTTCCAGGACATCACCTATTTTCATATAGATCATTTCTTTGGGAGGATTTAGCTTATTGCAAATAAAAACAAACCAAACTAACTACAGTGGAGTCAATTAAACTGATAGCGAGCCCTCCTTGGGTTTCTAAGACGGTATGTCTACAGATATAGATTGTCCAACCTTCTTTCTGAGGAGTGGCTGGTGGGTTTGAACCACAAGCTTTCTGGTTAGCAGTCAAACCCTTTAGGCACTACGCCATCAGTGCTCCCATATTTCCCATATTTCAAATATTCTAATATAAATTTATAATAATATGACCTCCAATATTGTTGTCTTACTTGTATTCATTGACTGTATTCCAGAGCACCTCACATGTTTAAATAAATCATTTAGTATAAGCACTGACATATATACATCCTTTCAGTCTCCACTTAAGTGTTAGAGTCAGTATTTTTCTTCTAGAATAGGATAAGTTTCTACTTTTCTAACACATATAATGAATTACTTGGTCATTTCCCTCAGTGTACCCACAATGCTTATCACAATGTACATGATGTGCTAAATTAAATTGAACACAAATTCTTAACTTGTTTGAAATCTCATCCTGGTTTGCTAGTTGGTGTAAACTAACACAGAGAGATGAAGACAAATAGATTGCTTATGATCTCATGGTCTTTAGAAGCTCCAGAATCCTCAATTACTGAGTTTTATCTAATGCTCTTCTTAGTGTGATACCATAACCTTAAAATTAAATGTAGCCTATGGTTAATGTAGCATAATGCCTAAAGCACTTGACTGCTAACCAGAAGGCTGGCAGTTCAAACCCACCAGCCACTCCTTGGAAGGAAGGTTGGACAATCCTGCTTCTATAGTGATACTGCCTTGGAAACCCAAGGAGGGGTCGCTATGAGTCGGGGCCGACTCGATGGCACATAACAACAACAACAACAACTTGGTTAATGAAATCTGAAAGCTAAGATACACATCTAAACCTAAGCCTATGGAACCATATGTTAATCCTCCTAATAATGTTGGAAAAATTATTTATATAAATATGAATATAAATGATCTGTGGGAAAATTGTTTTGTTCTTGTCTCATGATTCTAATAAAGTTATACTAAAGTTGTTTGGAGCAGTATTTTCATGAGACTTGATATAATGTGATTGTTTGAGAGTTCTGTACTTTGCTTTTCCTTTATAGCACTTTATTTTATATATATATATATATATATATATATATATATATATATATATTTTCTTCTTTTATGTACTTTGGTCCATCAAAGGAAGCTCCAATAGTGAAAGGACTTTGACTAGTTTGTCCAGTCCTGTGTTTCACCTTTTTGAATGATGCCTGGAGCAGTGTTTTTGCATGGTTATTATTAGGTGGGCCAGTGAATGAATTAACTATAATGCAGATGATCAGTAGCAGCTCTTACAGGTGAGTCTCGGTCTTGGTAAACTTGGTAAATTCTAAGACGTACCTAAGTCTACCCTGCTGAGTACCTTACAACTATAAAGTTTGGTAATTATTCAGACAGTAGCTTCATTGTAATTTTGGCTCTTAATTGTTTCTCACATCAATAAGCAGCAACACAATAAATGGGTAAAAGATTAAAATGTCAACATTTTAATTCTACTTGGATCCACAATCAATGTTCATGGAAGCAGCAGACATGACATCAAAACATTAGGCAAATTTGCTGTAAAAGATTTCTGTGAAGTTTTAAAGAGCAAGGATGTCACTTTGAAGACTAAGCCATTGTCTTTTCCCAAGCCTGACTGGAGTTGTTGTCTTTTCAGTAATCTCATATGCATGTGAAAGCTGGACACTGAACAAAAAAAAAACACAGAAAAATTGATGTATTTGAATTATGTTGTTGGTGAAAACTATTGAATGGACCATGAATGGCTAGAAGACCAAACACAAATGTGCTTTGGAGGAAGCCCAGCCACAATGTTCCTTGGACACGATGATATTGAGGCTTTGCCTCTTGTACTTTGGGCATGTTATCAGGAGGGATCAGTTCCTGGAGAAGGACATCATGCTTATTAAAGTAGGTGGTCACTGAAAAAGAGGAAGACCCTCAAAGAGATGGATTGACACAATGGCTACAACTAAGGGCTCATGTATGGCAACATTACTGAGGATGGTGCAGGACCAGGAAGTGTTCATTCTGTTGTTCATGGGTCATTATAAGTTGAGATCAACTCTATGGCACCTAACAACACAACAACAATATGTTTTAATTATTACTTATAACAGTAATTTAATTTTGTTTTAAATCTCAGCCCTAAGATTCATCTTCAGTCTATTAATAGTGTCAAAAACTCTTAGTTTTCCTCAAAATTAACATTGATTTCCATGTACAAATACAGACACTTTACTTTACATAGGTCAAATGACAGAAGTATCAATTTTCATATTTTAAAATCAGAAGAATCATGTAACTATGGCATGTTTCCAAAAAGTGGCTTGAGAACAGATTTTATTGAACAAGATAGGTTCATAGCATACAAGTGCTCTGTAAATTTTGTTCTGTATTAGTCTGCGGATGCAGGGAAGAAGAAAAAAATAATAATCCACTGATAGACAATAGCAATAATAAGTTCCTAGAGGGACAGCAGGCTAAAAATAATTTATTGAAACTGCCCTCAATTTCGGAAGACATTTCTGTGTTGCATTTAGAAGATAGCCATTGATTATAAAGTGTGATTTGAAAAGGCAAAAGAGGCCAATTTTCCTGTAAACAAATTACGAGATGCATATTGACTACAGGGAAGTATGTTATCACTGAGAAATCGAAAGCAATGGGACTTCAGGAAATCAATCAGTAGTCCAGTCAAATTAGGTTTTTTGATTTTTCCCCCCCCATACTTTATTGTTAGAATCCTATTTGGAATGTATATATTTTCAACAGATATAAGTTTTTTGTTTTTATAATAAATCTGGGTCAACAAAACGAATACAGCAACAGATTGTTGTCATTGTTAGGTGTTGTTTAGTCAGTTCTGACTCATAGTTACCCTCTGTATAACAGAACAAAACACTGCCGATCCTGCACCATCTTCACAACCATTGCCATGTCTGAACCCCTTGTTGTAGCTATTATGTTAATCCACCTCATTTAGGGTCTTCCTCTTTTTGAATGATCCCCTACTTTACCACCATGACTCAGTTTACCATACACTGGTGGCTTGTGTATGGCTGTGTTGCTGGAAGCTATGCCACTGGTATCTAAAATACCAGCAGTGTTACCTATGGTGGATAAGTTTCAATGGAGCTTCCAGACTAAGACAGACTGGAAAGAAGTGCCTGGTAACCTATTTCTAAAAAAAATAGATAAGCAAAAGGCCTATGGATAGCAGCAGAACATAGTCTAATATAGTGCTGGAAAGTGAGCCCCTCAGGTTGGAAGATACTCAATATGCAACTGGGGAAGAACTGCCTCCTCAAAGTAAAGTTGACCTTAATAATGCAGATGGAGTAAAGATTTTGAGATCGTTGTTGATGTGGCATGACTCAAAGTGGGAAGAAACACCTGCAAACATTCATTAATAATCTGAGTGTGGAATGTATGGAGTATGCATCTAGGAAAAATGGAAGTCATCAGAAATGAAAAGGAACATATGTCTTTGATGTTAGCAAGCTGACATGGGATGGTATTGGTCATTTTGAATCGGACAATCATATGGTCTACTACGCCAGGAGCGATAAATGAAGAGGAATCATCAAAAAAGACATTTCAAGGTCTATCCTGAAACATAACACCGTCAGAGTTACTCTAATGTCCATATGCCTACAAGGAAGACCAGTTAGTATGACTTTTATTCAAATTTGCACACCAGCTACTGAAGCCAAAGATTAATAAATTGAAGATTTTTACCAACTTCCAAAGTCTGAAATTGATCAAGTATGCAATCAAGATGCAGTGGTAGTTACTGGTGATTGGAATGCAAAAGTTGTAAACAAAGAAGCAGCACCAGTACTAGGAAAACATGGCCTTGGTGACAGAAGTGATACAGGAGATCACATAATAGAATTTTGTAAAACCAATTACTTATTCATTTCAAATACCATTTTTTTTTATAACATAAATGGTTACATGTAGAACTTGCTGGTGCAGCACACAGGAATCAAATCAACTGCATCTGTGGAATGAGACAAGGAGAGGCTCAATAAAAGTCCAAATAAGGCTGGGGACTACTGCAGAACAGACACTCAATTGCTTTTATGTAAGTTCAAGTTGAAGCTGGAAAAAAAAAAAAAGTCCATGAGAGCCAAATTATGTCTTAAAGTATATCCCACCTGAATTTAGAGACCATCTCAATAGATGAATGTTGTTGTTGTTGTTGTTGTTAGGTGCTGTTGAGTCGTCTTTGACTCATAGCAACCCTATGCATAGCAGAATGAAACACCGCCCAGCCCTGAGCCAGCTCCATGATTCTTGCTATACTTGAGCCCATTGCTG
>NW_006921830.1:4895325-4904249 GCF_000298275.1 Orycteropus afer afer
GTCCTACCACCACTTGGGAATCTCCAAGCTGTCTGTGCCGTCAGGATCACTCAGGGTCACTGCCAGACCGCAGCTCCGTCTGTCTCCTTTTTTGGTATTTTCACACAAATTCTGCTAGTTGGGGTTTAGTCCACTTCTATATCCTTCCCTTCAAGGCTCAGGGGTCCAAGATTATCTTCTGTGTCTGTGTTAATTGGTTTCCCTTTTCTTTGTTGAAGAGAGTCTGTGCAGTCTTTCTGCCTAGTCCTCCATCCTGCCGGAACTCCAAAATTGAAAAGCAGCAATTCTTCTTCTGTCTTCCTTATTCATTGTCCAGCTCTCACATGCATATGAGGCGATTGAAAATACCATGGCTTGTGTCAGTCACACCTTAGTGCTCAAGGAGACATCTTTGCTCTTCAGCACTTGAAACAGGTCCTTTGCAGTTGATTTACCCAGTGCTATATGTCATCTGCTGTTCTGACTGCTGCTTCTATTGGTATCGATTGTAGAACCAAGTAATGTGAAGTCTTTGACAATTTCAATCTTTTCTCCATTTATCGTAATGTTGCTTATAGAACAGTTGTGAGAATTTTTTTCTTTCTATTGAGATGTAATCCATACTGCAGACTGTATTCTTTAATCTTCATCAGTAAGTACTTCAAGTCATCCTCACTTTCAGCGAGCAAAGTTGTGTCATCAGCATATTGCAGGTTGTTAATGATTCTTTCTCCTATCCTAATGCCACATTCTTCTTCATATAGTCCAGCTTCTCAGATTATTTGCTCAGAATAAGATTGAATAAGTATGGTGAAAGGATACAACCCTTATGCACTCCCTTCTTGATTCTAAACCATGTAGTGTTCCCTTGTTCTGTTTAAACGACAGCTTCCTGGTCCATGTACAGGCTCCTCATGAGTACAATTAAGTGTTCTAGAGTTTCCATTCTTCTCAATGTTATCCACAATTTGTTATGGTCCACACAATCAAATTCTTTTGCATAGTCAATAAAACACAAGTAAACATCTTTTTGTTATTCTTTGTTTGAGCCAAGATCCATCTGACATCTGCAATGATGTGCTTCATGCCACATCCTCTTCTGAATCCAGCTTGCATTTCTTGAAGTTTTCTGTCAATATACTGTTGCAACCACTTTTGAATTATCTTCAATAAGATTTTACTTGCATGTATGTTAATAATATTGTTTGATAATTTCCACATTCTGTGGGATCACCTTTCTTTGGAATGGGTACAAATATGGATTTCTTCCAGTCAGTTGGCCAGGTGGCTATCTTCCAAATATCTTAGCATAACTGAGTGAGTGCCTCCAGCGGGGCATCCATTTGTTGAAACATCTCAATGGGCATTCTGTCAATTCCCAGATCCTTGTTTTTTGCCAATTCTTTCAGTGCAGCTTTGACTTCTTCCTTCAGTACCATTTGTTCTTGAACATACGCCACCTCCTGAAATGGATAAAGTTCGACCAGTTATTTTTGGTACAGTTACTCTGTATATGTCTTCCATCTTCTTTTGATGCTTCCTGCATCATTCAATATTTTGCCCATAGAATATTTCAATACTGCAATTCAAGGCTTAATTTTTTTTCCTCAGTTATTTCAGCTTGAGAAATGCTAAGTGTATTCTTCACTTTTGGTTTTCTAACTCCATGTCTTTGCACATTGCATTATAGTAATTGGGTTTGTCTGCTCAAGCTGCTCTTTGAAATCTTCTGTTGAGCTCTTTTATCTTGTCATTTCTTCCATTTCTTTAGCTACTCTCTGCTCAAGGGCAAGTTTCAGTCTCTTCTTGACATTCATTTTGGCCTTTTCTTCCTTTCTCATATTTTAATGACCTCTTGCTTTCTTCATGGATGATGCTCTTGATGTCATCCCACAATTCTTCTGGTTGGCAGTCATTGGCGTTCAATGCATCAAATCTATTCTTTAGATGGTGTCTAAATCCAGGAGGGATATATTAAAGGTCATGTTTTGGCTCTTGTGGACTTGTTCTAATAGTCTTCAACATCAAATTGAACTTGCATATGAGCAGTTGACGGTGTTCCACAATCACCTCCTGGCCTTGTTTTGGCTGAAGATAGGGAGCTCTGGTAGCATAGTGGCTAAGACACTTGCCTGCTAACCAGACGGCTGGCGGTTCAAACCCACCAGCCACTCCTCGGAAGGAAGGTTGGGCAATCCTACTTCCGTAGTGATACTGCCTCGGAAACCCAAGGAGGGGTCGCTATGAGTCGGGTTTGACTCGACGGCACATAACAACAACAACAACAAAGTGAGCTTTTCCAACTCCTCTTGCCACAGATGTAGTCAGTCTGATTCCTGTGTACTCCATCTGCCAAAGTCCCCAAGCATAGCCACCATTTGTGTTGTTGATAAAAGGTATTTGCAATGAATAAATACTTGATCTTGTAAAATTCTGTCATGTGATCTCCAGTGTTATTTCTGTCATCAAGGCCAAATTTTCCAACAACTGGTGATTCTTCTTTGTTTCCAACTTTTGCATTCCAATCACCAGTGACAAGCAACACATCTTGATTGCATATTTGGTCAATTTTAGACTGCAGAAGTTGATAAAAAATCAATTTCCTCATTTTCGGCTTTGGTGGTTGGTGCATAAATTTGAATAATAGTAGTATTAAGGGGTCTTCCTTGTAAACGTATGGATATTGTCCTATCACTGACAGCATGGTACTTCCGGACAGATCTTGAAACATCCTTTGTGATGATGATTGCCACACCATTCCTCTTCAACTTGTCATTCCTGGCATAGTAGATCATATGGTTGTCTGATTCAAAATGGCCAAAACCAGTCCATTTCAGCTCACTAATGCCTAGGATATCCATCTTTATGGGTTCCATTTCATTTTTGACAAGTTCCAATTTTCTTAGATTCATGTTTTGTACATTGCATGTTCTGATTATTACTGGATGTTTGCAGCTGTTTCTCCTCTATTTGAGTCGTGCCACGTCAGCATATGGATGTCCTGAAAGACTTATTTTATCCATATCTTTAAGCTTGGTTCTACTCTGATAAGGCAGCTTTTTCCCAGTCCTATATTGAGTGCTTTCTGACCCAAGGGGCTCATCTTTCTGTACTGTGTTGCACAATGTTTCCAAGCTATTCATAAATTTGCCCAGTAATGTATCAGACAGTGTTTCTCTGATATTCATAAGGTTTTCCCTGGCCAGTTTTTGAGAAGTGGATGGCCTCCTCCTTCTTCCTAGTGTGTCTTAGTCTGTAAGCTGCATTGAAACTTGTGCACCATGTGAAACTCTGCTGGCATCTGAAACACACAGCCTCAAGTCTCACAGCAACATACAAGCCTCACAAGATGACAAACTGGCAGACAAATTTGTCTCTCTTAGCTGTTGGAAACCTCTGCACCCTTCCCTTACCTAATTCTACCTGTAACCTGCCACTCTGTGGTCCCCAGCTACTCCTGCTCCCTCCCTTTCCTGGCTCTAGGGGCCTTGGGAGCTAGCCTTGCCTCCCGCTCTTTTTTTCCTGGATATCCTGCCACTCCTGAGGTCAACAGATGAATAGATTTGATGAATTGAACATTAATGAGCCATGACCAGCTGAGTTGTGAGATGACATCAAGAACATAATACTTGAAGGAAGCAGAAGGCCATTAAAAAGAAAAGAAAGAGAAAAACAAAATTAAAGTCAAAAGCGACTCTGAAATTTGCTCTTGAACATAGAGTAAGAAATAATGAAATAAAACAGCTGGACAGATTTCAAAGGTGACTTAAAAAGACAAAGTAAAGCATTATAATGAAATGTGCAAAGTCCTGGAGTTAGAAAACCAAAAGGGAAAAATACCCTCGCCATTTCTCTAGCTAAAAAACTGAAGATAAATATAAATCTCAAGTTGCAATACTGAGAGATTTTATGGACAAAATATTGAGGCAAACAGGAAGAGTCAAAAGAAGAGGGTGAGTGAAAAAGAAAGAACCTCAACAAGGTAGATTGACACAGTGGCTGCAACAATGGGATCAAATATAGCAACAAATGGGATCATGGTGCAGTTCTGGTAGTGTTTCCCTCTGTTGTACATAGGGTGTGTTTGAGTTGGAACCAGCTCAACTGCACTCAATAACAACTATTTTACCTGAAGCATTATGTCCTTTTCCAGGGACTGGTCCCTCTTGTTAACATGACCAAAGTACAGAAGACAAGGTTTCAATATCCTTGCTTCTATGATCATTCTGGGAACTCTGGTAGCATAGTGGCTAAGACACTTGCCTGCTAACCAGACGACTGGTGGTTTACACCCACCAGCCACTCCTGGGAAGGAAGGTTGGGCAATCCTACTTCCATAGTGATACTGCCTTGGAAACCCAAGGAGGGGTCGCTATCAGTCGGGTTTGACTCGACGGCACATAACAACAACAACAACAACATGATCATTCTACTGTACTTCTCCCAATACAGATTTGTTTGTTCTTCTGGCAGTGTATGATATATTTAATATTCTTCCTCAATACCATAATTCAAAGGCATTAATTCTTCTGTCTTCTTATTATTCATTGTCCAACGTGCATATGAATGACTGAAAATACCATGACTTGGGAAAGGCACACCTTATAAATTCTAATTCATTTATATTGCAAGGTTCAGAATCCTAAAAAGTAAACTCAATAGTGTCCTGAGTCCTGCATAAATGTGTACCTTTTTATTACAATTTTTTGTCCCATTTACCCAACTTTCTTAGACTAATTTGGGCCCCTTTTGGGAAGGAATGACTCTCTGGTCTGAGAACTGTAAATGGCTAAATGGCTAGTCATATTTGTTTTTAACATTTTGAGGAGTGAAAAAAAAATCTTTTGAAAGTATAAGGAACACAATAGACCTACATTGTAGCCAGTTCTACATGGAGCTGTGTGCTATAAAAACAAACATATTTTTGTTTTCCAAAGCGATTATTGAAAAATATTTTTAAGGATAAAACAATCAAACAATGGGATCATTGAGATTTCAAGTACCTGATGAACCCTTTGAGTATATATATATCTGCTGACAGAGCAGTGGGGTATGAAATGCTGTGTGGTTGCTATTTAGTTAATAACTCAAGGAGTCTATAATCAACAATACACAGCATGTCCCACATTATTGTCTTCAACATGAAGGATAATACTTTTTTAAAAAATCTTTTATTAAAAAATATCTTTGGAGAGTTAAGCATATGTCTCAGAAGTATCAAACTAGGAATGCCCAGTGAATGATAATTTTTGGATTGGGGTGGATAGTAAATCAGTCTTTAAATACTTGAATTTAACTCAATTTTTCACTGAGTATTACTATGTGTAAGGACTTGTTATAGCTTCACTGGAGGGAATAAAAATGCATTTGACTGAGTTTTCATTCTCAAAGAGATTGTACTCTAGTACTGTGTTTGATTAGTGCAATATAGCCTTGTAAATCAGTGATGGAGCACATTTGAGTATATTTCTTGCTAGAGAATTTCAAATTTTCTTTCGTATTTTATCTAGGATAATAAAAGTAAAGTATATTTTCAGAATGTGCTTGGTTTATCTTTACTTTAGGAACTGTTATTAGTGATAATAAAAACAATAATAAATATCATAAATTTTCAGATTATAAAAGCAACATATGCCAAGAGTGGAAAATTTGGATAACATGGATTAGCTTGAAAAAGAAAATAAAAAGCATTCATAATCCCACTACGCAATCCTGAGCACTACAAGTCTGTGTTACTGTTGACTGCTGTTGACAAAATATACTTCTGATATTTACTCCAATTTTGTTTCATGATTACAAAATGAATATAATATTTTGTAACCTTCTTTTCCTGCTTGGAAACCTTAGGCATGACACAATATTATGAAATAAATAAATGTATATACATATAAACACATTTGTGAGCAGTAGACAAAAACTACGATAACTCTTTTGAAGACATTATATGGCATCAGATTGAAGAAGACAGCATTAGCACAGGAATGCATGGGAGGGCATTGTTACAAAAGGTAGAGGCTGCTTCAAGAATGTCCCTCAAGAAAGAGAATGAAAAGCCTGCTCCACTTCTACCCAGAAACATGGTGAGAGTGAGGGCTTGGGTCAGTATTTTTCCTACCTAAAATATACATAAACTTTACAAACTTACAAAGGATTTTAAAAATAAAAATCATTATGATATATATACCATTTTGTAACTGATACAGCAATTTATTTATTGTAAAAACAATTAAAGCCCCTAAAATTATAACTATCAGATGAAGTATATTTAAATATTTAAATAATTGTAATTTATCACTTTTTAAAATGATTCTGTATTAAGTATCCTTATTTAAATATTTTTAATTTAATTTGACTTTCTTGATATATTCTTTGATAAATTATATTCTCATTGTGTAAGATTATGAAATAGTATTGAGATACTGATTTGCTATAAATCTAGAAATTAGTTTGTAGAAAAATCTGAAATAATATTTAAGCATTTTATCAATTTACACTGATATCTCTTACTTCATTCAAGGCTTCATTTTATTCAATATTTTTACAGTTTTCTTTGTTTCAATCCTACATATTCTGGATAAAGTTGTGCATAAGTATTTTTATATTTTTTAATATGATGGTGATATTTGATATATTCTAAAATATTATGGTTATCAAATTATTAATTTTTATATGTTTATTTGAACTATTTATCTTCTTTAATCATCTTAGAAATTTTGATTATTTTGTATTTGACTAGCTATATTCATTATAATTATTCAAGTACTCAGGGTTTCTTTTGATTGCCAAGTTTTTCTCACAACAGGCATTCTGACTCAAGCTGTGTACATTTGCAATATCTGATTTTTAACCACACACTTTTCATCCTATTGACCCAGAGTGAAAATTGATACTCTTATCTGAAGAACCATTCCCTTGAGTGTATTTAAGCCAGACCAATCTCTGTGTTTAATCTGGGTTCATCAGGAACCATTAGCCTTGATTGGTTTGTTTTTCTCCCCCTCCATCTCTGGACTTGATTTTATTGAGTTAACAACAATTCTCCCTAGAGAATAGCTACCACAAGCCTGTTTCAAGTAATTCCAATATCTTGCTCATAGGAATTGAACTGATCTTTTTCCTCTTTTAGTTTTATTTGAAGAACTGTTGTAATGAATTCTCTATTTGTTCAAATCTTTGAAGATCTCTGTGGACGAAATAGTCAGTTGGATCTCCATCATGTTAGCATGCTATTTATCACAGCTTCCATTATTCATTTTTGAATCATGCAGTCTAGTTAAAAAGAATCAGCACCACCTACCAGAGACTCATATGTTAGTGTCCAATAAACCCATGTTAATCATAATTCCATTAACTTGGGATTTATGGTAGTTTAGAAAGAAGTAGGTGTATGTTTACCTTTGCAAAATATCACAAAAATATTTTAGTAAGCATTTTAGTAATGTAAATAAGACTGTGGAAGTGTTATTAAGAACAAACTATATTTATTTATATATTCTAGAATAGAATGCTACTCAGAAAATAAAGCAATCTATTGAAGTCTTAGAAAATTACAGTATATGATCCCAATCAGCGCTTTTATATTGTTGTTGTTATGTGCCGTCGAGTCAGACCTGACTCATAGCGACCCCTCCTTGGGTTTCCGAAGCAATATCACTATGGAAGTAGATTGCCCCATCTTCCTTCCGAGGAGTGGCTGGTGGGTTTGAACCGCCAGTCTTCTAGTTAGCAGTCAGATGCCTTAGGCACTGTGCTACCAGAGCTCCTCTGCTTTTATAAGAGTACTTAATTAAATTGCACTGCTAATATGTAGAATCCTTCTCAAAGTAAAGTTAAAACTCTCATTCAGATTCTGCTACTGTAATTGTGAGGGGAAAAATAAGCAGCAAAACCATTGTGTTATCATTCGGAACATCTAGTTCAAATTCCAGTTTTGAATATCTGAAAATTATGACCTCAAGAAAATAATTTACCTTTTCTGAGTCTAATTGCTTATCACTCAAATAGAAATGAACATACATCACTGGCCATATCTCACAGAGTTACATGTGAGAGTTGAATGAGTTTAGACTGAAAGCCACTTTGAAATTACAAAGCAACAAAATTCTAAATTACCATATACTAGACTATGTTTAGGGAGCTCTGGTAGCATAGTGGCTAAGGCACTTGACCACTAACCAGAAGGCTGGCGGTTCAAACCCATCAGCCACTCCTCAGAAGGAAGATGGGGCAATTTACTTCCGTAGTGATACTGCCTTGGAAACCCAAGGAAGGGTCGCTATGAGTCGGGTCCGACTCGAAGGCACAGAACAACAACAGACTATGTTTAAGGAGCTCTGGTGGCATAGTGATTAAGGCATTTGACTGGTAATCAAAAGATCGGTGGTTTGAACCCACCAGCCACTTTGTGGAAGAACGATGAGACAGTCTGATTCCATAAAGTTTTACAGTCTTGAAAATCCAGTGGGGGGTCGCTATGTGTTGGAAATTGAGTCAATGGCAGTGAGGTGTTTTTGTTTGTTTGTTTAGACTACTTTTATTATAAAACCAAAAGGTGATTTTGTCTTGAATTTTTAAATTTTGTATGGCAAGGAACACAATGGCTTGTGCTAACTTGTCTATAAAATTGTAATTGGTATGAAACACCTTTCATAACTGCAGCAGCTACAATATTCAGAACAAGTCTCAGTTTCACTTAAAATATTTGAACAAGTGGTTACTCATGAATAAATACACTGAAATCTAGGAAAATATGTTTCCTCATTTAAGCTCTCAAACCCTTTCCACTCTGCAAATGAAGCACATCAATTGTATTTAAGAGTGAATTTTTATATGCCAATATTTACTATTATATTATTGTAGCATGAATTTTAGATTAGTTTAAATTCTAAACTAGGAAAAAACCCACTACATGGGCAGTACAGACAACAAATATGAACCCCTTTGCA
>NW_006921830.1:4905348-4924367 GCF_000298275.1 Orycteropus afer afer
GAGGTAATATCACTATGGAAGTAGATTGCCCAACCTTCTTTCCAATTAGTAGATGTTATTTTCCATATAAACAAATGGAAAATCCTGTAAGAAGCAAATTCAAAATACATCTTTATAAGAAGTTTTATAGACAAGTAATACAAGGGCTACATCTTACCATTTTATTAAGCTGTTATTAATTAAATGCTTCAGTCCAGAAATGAGCCTATTATTGTAGACTACATTGAAATATTTTTCAAGTATTAAATATTAACCTCTCCTTGAATTCTGAGAAGGAGCTCTCATGGTGTAGTGCCAAAGGCATTTGACTGATAACCTGAAGGCTGGTGTTTCAAACCCACCAGCCACTCTGTGGAGGGACACTGGGTTACTATTTCTATAAAGACATACTGTCTTGGAAACCCCAAGGGGTTGGGGATGAGTCAGAATTGACTGATGGCAGCAATTGAATGTATTGCGGAGCACTTTTCCTCCTTACTCCTGTCAGCTACACAAAAACACCTGTTGCTTCAGGGGAAGTTAGTCTCAAGAGAATATCAGAACAAAGGCAAAGACTTTACATTCTTGCCTTCTATGAGGCTCCCTGGTAGGTGCAAACAATTAAATTCTTGACTATTACTGAAAGGCTGATGGTTCGAACATACCCAGAGGCACCTTGGAAGGCTTGGGCTATGGGGTGGTGTTGAGTAGGAATCTAAACAACTACTACCACCACCATCTAAACAACTACTACCACCACCACCACTAGCTTTCTTGTCAGAGCAGAAAAGAAAGAAAAGAGTTGAATGGCTTCTCTTTGTACCAAAATTTAGAGTAAAACCAGTTGATTTTCCTAAATTATGTTGGGAAAATATTTTCTTTTGGGCAGAATGAGGTTTAAGATGGAAACTAAGCTGAATTATAGAAAAACAAAGAAAATTGCAATTTTGCACAACTGAATTTGAGAGTAATGTTTATACTTCATTATTCTTGCTACATGATGATGTCTTTCTCTTTCTAACATAATTCACCATAGTAACTTATTTTTATGTGCAGTGAAACCTGCAAGAGGTGGAATTTGAAGGGACTTCCTTGTTTTTCCAAGTCTTACAAGTTTTCTGCCTTTGACAGGGTGCAGTCTTACCACTTTTCTGTTGCTCATTTTAGTGGAATATATTTGAGCATTCCATCTCTAATGGGTATCTACATTACACAGGGTCCAGCTTTCACAGGTTTTGCTGTATATGAAACTCTAAATAGAGAAATGTAAGGAAACTAGAAAACAGCATCACTAACAAATTTTCTTCTTGCTGTTTGACATATACTAATTTCCTACATGGTGCAGTTTATGCTAGACTGCTAATCCACACATTGGTGATTCAAACCCAGCCAGCACTGCTAAAAGACCTGGTGATCTGCTTCTGTTGAGACTGCAGGCAATGAAATACTATGAATCAGGTCCTCTCTGTAGCACATGGGGTCACCATGAACTGGAATCAACTGAATGGCAACTAACAACAACAAATTCATCTCTAAATCTTAAAATCCTCTATTCACATGGTTTAATATGAAGAATAAAAGTTTATCCACTGTTTTTTTATGCATTTGAAAATTATTTGAGAAATGTTCTCCCACTCTTTATCTAAGATGAGAAAAGACACTTGTTCCTAAGTAAATTTTTTTTTCAGGTAATGCTTTTTGGAATTATGAAATACCTCTAACTCATGGAAGCTCTTAAATTTTTCTGAACAGGTTGCTTGTAAGAGGCAATCTGGTTGGGTGGTGGGAAAGGTGGCTGCATTTGCACAGACAGCACACAGACACAGCGTGTATTATTTGGATAGATATTATGGGAAATTTAACAAGGTACACTCACCCCTCAACCATCAGCACATTGAAATATAGGAGTTGGTAACCCAACTTCTGATTATAAGCTCTTCTGGTGTTCTTCTTTCTACTTCTTGCTTGTATCTTTTATTTAATATGTAATCCATTCTGCTTTACATCTGGTCAAAGATTAGATAGACATGATGATTATCTGCAGTTTTCTGTAGTCCAATAAGATGACAAATTAAAACTCTATAGAAAGTTTGTGGATATGATAGAACTGAATTTATGTCTGGATGTCTCAAAAACAAAAATAAAAATGGAAACTTTGATTTTTCATTTTTATTTTCAAGGTGTCTTATGTCATGCCACAAGAGGCATTCAAGATCTGTCTTTTATGGTACTTCAGTGTGCTATGCATTCTCTAATTCAGCTCTTACACGTCGTTCTTCGCTTAAATAAAACATAAGGATACCAGTGTATTTAATTTTACAAAAGCATATGGTGAGGCAGCACTCCTCTATTTCTATGGTGCTTGTCTTCAGTAAGAGTCCCTGGATGGTCTAAATGGCTAATACACTTGGCTATTAATCTGAGGTTGGCAGTTTGAGTCTACCCTGAGGTATCTTGGAAGGAATACCTGGTGATCAACTTCTGAAGAATCAGCCATTGAAACTCAAGGAAGCACAGTTCTGCTCTGATACACATGAGGTTGCCATGAGTCAGAGTGGACTTCAGGCAACTGGTTACTGATATCTTAAATATCTCTGAATCCTAGACAGGGCCACGTAGTAAGGAATGCAAACCATATTATTTTATGAATCTGATTGAACTCCTCAAGAGAAAATTCTAAGGATTTGTTCCAAATAGTAGAAAGCTCACTAGTCCTGTTGTTGTTGTTGTTATGTGCCGTCGAGTCGGCCCCGACTCATAGCGACCCCTCCTTGGGTTTCCGAGGCAGTATCACTACGGAAGTAGGATTGCCCAACCTTCCTTCCGAGGAGTGGCTGGTGGGTTTGAACCGCCAGCCGTCTGGTTAGCAGGCAAGTGTCTTAGCCACTATGCTACCAGAGCTCCTAGCAACCAAAAATTTTCATTTAACAAATATCTATTGGGCAAGTACTATAAAAAGAGCTCCGCTCTATACTTAAAGACGTAGTAGTGAAAACACCAATTCTCTCACTCAAGATACTCACATATTAGTAGAAAGAAACAAATAGCTTACAATAAGCTAACTAATAGCCAAGATTGTAATAAGTTCTATGAAAAAAATAAAACAAAATTTTCTCATAGAATCCCTGGGTGCTTACTTCAGAATGATGGTCAGAAATGTTCCTCTGAGATGTTAGCATTTAATTTGAGCCCTAAATAACATGAAGGAAATACCTATGTGAAGATTGTGTGGGACACCATTGGAGGCAAAAAGAACACTAGTTGCACGGAAATCTGAGAGTGGCAAGAGTCTCCTAGGAGAGGGGTAAGGGTGGTGTAGAGAGATAGGTGTGGGCTGATATACAAGTATCAAGGAAATTGGATTTTATGCTAACTGTTGTAAGATTTAAAACAGGGAATTAATTTGTTTGAAGATTTTAAAATACTGCTCTATAAACTGTAATATTAATGATGAAATAATATGATATCTGGAATTTGTGAGTGGACAGGAGTGAAGGAAGCAGGTGAGGTACAGAGGAAACATGTTTAGCCATATATCTGAAAATAGTTGGAGCTGGATACATGGAAGTCATTATAAAATCACCTCATTTTCTATATATTCAACATTTTTTAATAACATGAAAGATAGTAATATAAATAAAAATACTACTTGTGCCCAGTAGAATACACCCACCTTGAACCCAGATTTAGGTTTTTAAATATATCCCCTCATTGAAAGAACAGATTTAATAGGACAGGATGCTAGGGAGTGGGAGTCAGAAATACAGACTGGATAATGGTGCCTTTTCTTGGGGCAGGAATGCCAGGTCAGGGGGTTGCAATTTGGAGAAGGTCCTGGAAATCAAGGGCTCCATTTCAGACATGATAAAATTGAAGTGTTTATTATACAGCTCATTTACCAAGCAGCTCCAGGATACATTTGGATCTGGAGTTAAGAGGGAAAGTAGTGTAGAATTATTGGTTCAAAAATATTTATTCATTCCTCTTCCTTGCCATGTTTTTCTAGAGGGAAAAAATTCTTCCCATCCCATGACATTGGATTTGGCCACATAAATGTCTTTGGCCAATTGTGTATGAACAGACTTGGCATTTGCTGTGTCTTAACAAATGTTTTAAGTGTGCTTGCGTGGTTTAGTTTGGTTTAGTTTGGTCTCCTTCTCTTGTCTTCCACCCTGAGAGAGGCATATCCCAGGGAGCCACTCTGCCTTAAACCTAGAATCTGAGATAAAAAGACATATGACACCGAGGTGTTTCCAGCTAAACTCATGAAATCTGTAGTACTTAAGTATCATGCACAAGATATAAATGTTTGTTACTGAGCCATAGGAGATATTACAGTTGTTACCCAAGTAAAGCTGACTAACATAGTCAGAGATGGAGTTATAAATTTGTCAGTCATGGCATATTAATTATATTTAAATACATGGGAATAGGTAAGATGATCAAAGGGAGATGATGATTCCAGTTTTTTTTTTTTTTTTTTTTAATGTGGGAAATGGGCAACAACACTCACTCATATATACACACTAACTAAGAAACTAAGAAGTTCCTACAATGTATGGATAAAAGGGCATTTATTTATTTGTTTCTATAATATTTATGTAAGTTTAATTTTAAGAATTGGTAAGTAGATACTTAACTTCAACATTTAAAAAGTATTTTTTGTTGATGGGTAAGTAAATCAAACAAAATATGAAATATCTTATCCAAAGTTATACATTACCATAAGATAGAAATTCCTGATAACTTTTCAAATTTTAACAATGTAGTTGAAATTGGAGAAAGTATCACTTGGAATAAGTTGTTCTCTCCCTGCCTAAAAATAGGTCATTTGCTTTTAAACAGAATAAATATGATTTAGATTGTACTGTTTGATGCTATAAATTTCTATCACAAAATATATTAATCTCTGCTTTAATTAGCTGAAATAAGGCATTCCTAAATCAGTGATAAATGTGTCTTTAAAGTGCATTAGAAATTATGCTGGTGGTAATTTGTTAAATTATTATGGAAATTTCATACTTTTGCAATAATATTTTTAATTTACATTGATTTAGGGTAAGTGTCCTGTCCTAAACTACCCACTCTGTCTTCACATCCGTTCTTTCTTTTCTCAGCAAATGCATACACACCTACACACATTTCTACTTTCCCTAATGCTGAGGGTCCCAAATAAACCATGGTCAAGGTGAGTTAGTGGAGTTAGTAGCAATCTGTAGCAATCTGTTCTGAAATCACTTTTTTTTTTTTTACAATTTTCACACTAACTTATTTCCTCTTGAGAGGTTTACCCACTATGGCTTTACATTTTGCTATTATTATTATATTACTTTAAGTCATTCCCACCCCTTAATCACTTTTATAACATAGCTTGGATTTCTTTTCATTTGTTTGTTTCTACATAGCTTATTAAAGTCTCAGACATAATTCTGAAATGTAGCTTTATATTTCTATAATCTGTCTTATCAAAATTTATTTCATTTGGTGGAAAATACCTTATTCTCGTATTTTAAAAAATTATAAATATTTCATTTAGGTAGGAAGAGATTTTGGGAGGACCTTCATGAGCTGTATATTTTTAGCTATTTCACAAGGACTACCATCTGGATAACAATACAGCAACAGCAACACCACTAATTATAGATGCCATTTAAGATCTTATGATGTTTCAGGTACCACTCTTAGAACATTAACTGGCATATTATCTAAACTTCACACAACCCTAAGAGGTAGATCCTCATTATGGGAGTAGATCGCCAAGTCTTTTCTCTCACAAAGCTGTTGGTCAGTTGTAATCACTGCCTTTTGGGTTAGCAGCCAAGCACTTCACCATTTATCCATCAGGGCAACCACATATTGGAGAGTAAAGATACAGACCATTTCCATCATCACAGAAAATGATATTGGACACAATAGCCTAGCACATCTAGATCCTCCTCTAGAACCTCTACATCATGTCTGCAGATAAGATAAAAAGATCACGAAGAATTGTCAGGAACATTTTTGTGAGCCAGGCTGAAGGGGAGTATGTCAGTTCTATCAACAATCCATTGGCCAGAACTCAGACAAATGGCTGTACCTAAATGCAAGGGAAGATGGGAAATGTGATTGAGTTTTGTGTATAAGCTAGTCTTTCCCTCAATGTAGCATTTGCTGTCTGTCTATAAACATCTGTAGTGCATTATTTTCTTTAAAAGTCCCACAGAAAAGTTGGAGAAGATTAGATAACAGTCACTGCCTTTCCCCTCCCCATGTTTGTGGGGAGAACTTTCTTTCTCCATCTCCTTGGTGTTGAACCTGGCATATGATTTGTTTCAGCCACTGAAATGTCAGCTGAAGTGACATTGCTCTTGTTTAGAATCCAGATCCTAGCAACATTTTATTACTCATCCCTCTGGAAAGTGAAGAATGTCACTAGGAAGAAAACATGTCCCCAGGTAGCCACTGCCCCCTGCAATCTCAGAATGAAGTATTCTGAACTGACCTGACATTAATCTACAGCTGAGCCCCCAGGCCAACTAGCACACCCACAGAATTGTGACTGAGAAATTAGTGGTGATTTTTCTATTCTTCTGTGGTTTCATGTTCTCTGCTAAATGGAGAAAGCTGACTGATTCAAATTATTGAAGCAGAAGTAATTATGAAGACACTAAGACACAGAATGGTTAAGTAAAGTGTCCTAGGTCATACGGCTATTGAAGAGAACTGGAATTCAAACTGAAGCCCTCTGATTCCAAAGTATCTTAACCATTATGCTACTGCAGCCTCCAGTCAAGCATATATTATTAGTTATTTACAACAAAATGTTATTTGGTAAATGCCAGGGTTATTAAATGCTTTTGTTAAACATTTCTGTTTCTAACAGTTTAAGCTTTGCATTGTACTTTTTAAATTCTGCCTATCTGAAAACTTATTTTATATTTATGTGTCTCTACACATACATACATGTGGCTATAAATATATATGCTTTCTCTAGAACACAATTTCTCCAGGTGAATTGTTAAACTGTGACTTTCAGTAAGTTTCCCTTGGATACGTAACTACTCTTTTAGATAGGTGATCTTCATGGATAACATTGTGACAAAACTTAACGAATACATGAAGAGATCAGAGAAATATCCTTCAAAGTTAAGTTGAATATGGTCCCAAATAGTGGCATCATTTGATGAGAGCTCCAGGGAAAAGCTTTTAAGAATGCTCATATTTCCATTTGTACAAAGGGGCTTTGTTATAACTTAAGGAGCATATGTTTGGGAAATGAAAGATGAGCTCTTGCTAAGCTGCCAAGAGTACTTGTGAACACTGAAAATATGAAAATAAATACATAAGCAAGATACAAGGAAATGTTATAATTGAGAATGTTTTAGATAGACTATTGAGCTAGTTTGTTGCACAGCTAGAACATATAAAACATGTTTAAAGTGGACAAAAAAGGAGTTTAAAAAACTTTAAAGTTATCCTAATTCCGTGGGTGTTTCTTTTTGTGTGATTTTCTTGGGAGGATACTGTTGCTGTTAATATTATTGGGATCTATAATCAGCAGTTCTCCTCTGTCATATAGGGTCACTATGAGTCAGAACAGACTTAATGGCAGTAGGTTTATGTTGTTGTTGTTGTTGTTGTTTATAATCATTGTAATCAGTACAAAATTAATGAAATAAAAATGGAATGTTTCTTTAATGATTCTACAGCCTTATTATTCAAAGTGTGCAACATGGGCCTGCAGCATTAGTAATATTAAGGAAATTATTAGAAATGTATGATTTCTGGTTTTTCCTACACCATCTTAATAAAAATTCTTATTATAACAAGGTTTGATGAAAGATAAAACAAAGAAAATTGAGAATTGTTCACAATTCAATGCAATTATTAACTAAGTTGATATTTTCCTTATTCTATAGTAAGAATACAAATAGGGATCTCTTCCAGTTGGTTGCCCACGTAGCTGTCTTCCAAATTTCTTGGCATAACTAGTGAGCACCTACAATACTGAATCCATTTGTGGAGACATTTCAATGGGTATTCTCTCAATTCCCGGAACTTTGTTTTTCACCAATTTCTTCATATTTGTGCCCATTCCAGAGAAAGTTGATCCAACAGAATGCAGAAATTATCTAACAATGTCAGTCATATTCCATGCAAGAAAAATTTTGTTGAAAATAATTAAAATATGGTTGCATCAATATTTCAGGAATTGCCAGAAATTTAGCTGGATTCAGAAGAGGGCTTGGAATGAGGAATATGATTGCAGATGCCAGATGGATCACAAAGAATAAGGAAAAAAAAAGTTTACCTGTAGTTTATTGATTATTCAAAGACATTCAACCGGGTGGATCATAATAAATTATGGATAACATTGGAAAGAATGAAAATTCCAGAACACTTAATTATGCTCATGAGAAACCTGTACATAGACCAAAAGACAGTCTATCAGAATAAAGGCATACTACATGGTTTAAAATTAGGAAAGGTGTCTGTCAGGGTTGTATCCTTTCACCATACTTATTCAATCTGTATGCTGAGCAAATAATCCAAGAAACTGGACTATAGGAAGAAGAATTTATTTCAGGATTGGAGGAAGACTCGTTATCAACCTGCAGTGTGCAGATGACACAATTTTGCTTACTGGAAGTGAAGAAGACTTGAAGTACTTACTGAAGGTGATCAAAGACTAAAGCCTTAATTATGGACTACATCTCAGCATAAAGAAAACAAAAATCCTCCTAACTGGACCAACAAGGAATATCTTGATAAATGCATAAAAGATTGAAGTTGTCAGAGATCTCATTTAACTTAGATCCACAATCAAGGTCTATGGAAGCAGCAGTCATGAAATTAAATGCTGTATTGCTTTGGGCAAATATGCTGCAAAAGATGTCTTTAAAATATTTAAGAACAAAGATTTCACTTTGTAGGTTAAAGTGTATATGACCCAAGCATGGTGTTTTCAATAGTCTCATATGCATGTGAAAGCTGGAAAATGAATAAGGAAGACTGCAGAGGAATTGATGGATTTGAATTGAGGTGTTGGCAAAGAATACTGAGTATACCATGGACTACCAGAAGAACGACCAAATCTGTCTTGGAGTAAGTACAGTCGGAATGCACCATAGAAGAGAAAATGTCCAGATTTTGTCTCTCATACTTTGGTCATGCTGTTAGAAGGGACCAATCCCTGGAGGAAGATATCATGCTGAGTAGAGTAAAGGGTCAACAAAAAGGGGAAGATCCTCAGTGAGATGGATTGACACAATGGCTAAAACTCAAGCACAGCAGTAATTATGAAGTGGAGCAGGACAGAGCAGTATTTCGTTCTGCTGTGTATAGGGTCCCTATGAGTCAAAACTGATTGAGTGGCACCTAACAACAACCTAGTAAGAAAATGAATTCTCCAATAAGGTCAAATGGAAAATAAAATAAGAGGAAATCTAAGATATTAGTTATCTCACTATGAAATGTATTTGACTACTTATCAATGTCCAGAGACATATGGAGTATGTTTGAATGTTAAAATGAGAAGAAAACATCACAAATCAATGATTAACTATCCATTTGCAATCTTATTCTCGGATTAACATTTTTTTTCCATAAGCAAAGTTGAGGACATAAGTAAAGGAAACATTGTAACCTTTATTTGACTAGAACCTTCATCAAAGCATTATTAATAATTATAATTAATAACTTTAGAAATTAGAACAGAATTAACATGAACATCAGCAATATGCTAATTGTTTCTCTCTTCTGTTGATTTTACAAAAATTAGAATACTATAAGAATATGACTTTGTCCCTCCATTTGATGCCTTAATTCTATATCTTTATGAGCCAAAGCCATCTGATTATTGAAAATGGAGCACTGAAGTCTCTAACTATCATTACAGGGCTATTTATTTATCTTTTTAATTCTGTCAGTTTTTTTTTGTTGTTGTTGTTATGTGCCATTGAGTCAGCTCCGATTCATAGCGACTCTGTGTACAACAGAACAAAACACTGCCTAGTCCTGTGCCAGCCTCACAATCCTTGCTATACCTGAGCCCATTGTTGCAGCCACTGTGTCAATCCATCTCATTGAGGGCTTTTCCCTTTTTCGCTGACCTTCCACTTTACCAAGCATGATATTCTTCTCCAGAGAATGGCCCCTTCCTTTGGAGGTTCTGTTGTTTGATATACATATATTTATCATTTTCATATTTTCTTGAATAATTGATACTTTTATCAATACATAATGCCATTTTTTTTCTTGTGACAATTGTTTATTTAAAATATATGTTGTCTGCTATAAGTACAGCCCCTCCAGCTCTCTTCTGCTTACTATCTGAACAGAATATTTTTCCAAACATGCAATCAGAATATATTGATAATTACTGGTGATTGCAATGAGAAAGTTGGAAACAAAGAAGGATCAGTATTTGGAAAATATGGTCTTGGGAACAGAAATCACACTGGAGAACATATGATGGAATTTTGCAATACCAACAATTTATTCATTTCAAATACCTTTTCCAACAACATAAACAGTGACAATACAGGTGGACCTTGCCAGATGGAATGCACAGTAATCAAATTAACTACTTCTGTGGAAAGAGTCAATGGAGATGCTCAATATCATCAATCAGAAAAAGGCCAGGAGCTGACTATGGAACAGACCATCAATTGCTCATATGCAAGTTCCACTTCAAGTTGAAAAAAATTAAAACAAGTTCACAAGAGCCAAAATATGACCTTGACTATTTCCCACTTGAATTTAGAGACCATCTGAAGAATAGATATGATACATTGAATACCAATGATCAAAGACCAGACAAGTTGTGGAATGAAATCAAGAACATCATGCATGAAGAAAACAGAAGAAAGCAAAGGAAGAAAAGACAAAAAATGGATGTTAGAAGAGACTCTCAAACTTGCTATTAGTGGAGAGTAGCTAAAGCAAATGGAAGAAATGATTAAATAAAAGCGCTCAACAGAAGATTTCAAAGGGTGGATGGAGAAGGCAAAGTAAAGTATTGCAATGAAATGTACAAAGCCCTAGAATTAGAAAGCCAAAAGAAAAGTATACATTCAACACTTCTCAAGTTGAAAGAACCAAAGAAAACATTCAGACCTCAAGTTGCAATATTGAAGAATGCCATGGGCAAAATATTCTATGATTCATATATTGAACAATTCAGGAAGCATCAGAAGAAGGACATAATATACAGAGTCTGTGTACCAAAAGGAATTGGTCAACATTCAATCATTTCAGGGGTTAGCGTATGACCAAGAACCAATGGTATTGAAGAAAGAAGTCCAAGATGCACTGAAGGAATTCATGAAAAACATGGGCCCAGGAATTGAGAGAATAACCATTAAGATGTTTCAACAAATGGATGCAGCACTGGAGGTGCTCATTCATTTATGTGAAGAAATTTGAAGACAGCTGCCTGGAATTGACTGGAAATGATTTATATTTGTGCCCATTCTAAAGGAAAGTGATCCAATAGAATGTGGATGTTTTTGAACAATATCATTAATATCACACACAAGTAAATCTTTGCTGAAGATAATTACAAAATGCTTGCAGCAGTACATTAATAAGACCAAACCAAAAATCAAACTCACTGCTATTGAGTCAATTCTGACTCATAGCAAGCCCCACTGAGTTTCCAAGGCTGTAAATCTTCATGGAAGTAGATTACCTCATCTTCATAACAGGGAGAAGCTGTGGATTTGAACCACTAACCTTTTGCTTAACAGCCAAATGCTTTACCCACTATGCCACCACAGCTCCTTGCACGGATAAGGAACTGCCAGAAATTCAAATCAGACTCAGAGGAGGCTGTAGAATGAGGAATATCATTGTTGATGTCAGCTTGTTCTTGGTTGAAAACAAAGGATACCAGAAAGATGTTTAACTTTGTTATTGTCTACGCAAAGACATTCAGCTGTGTGGATCATAACAAAATATGGATAACATTGCAAAGAATGGGAATTCTAGAACATTTGATTGTGTTCATCAGGAACTTGTGCATAGACTAAGACATAGTCTTTCAAACAGAATGAGGATATGGTTTGAAATCAGGAAAGGTGTGCATCAAGATTGTATCTTTTCACTGTATTTACTCAATCTGTATGCTGAGCAAATAATCCGAGAATCTGGACTATACAAAGAAGGACACAGCATCAGGGATTGGAGGAAGACTCATTAAAAATATGTGATATACAGATGGCACAACATTGCTTGCTGAAAGTGAAGATGAATTGAGGCACTTACTGATGAAGATCAAAGTGTACAGTCTGCAGTATGGATTATATCTCAATACAAAGAAAACAAAAATCCTCAAAACTGAAGCAATAAGAAATATCATGGTAAGTGGAGAAAGTTTACTTGGAATCCACAATCTGTGCCTGTGGAAGCAGCAGTCAAGAAATCAAATGACATATTCCATTCAGCAAATCTATTGCCAAAGACCTCTTTAAAGAGTTTAAGAAAAATATGTCACTTTGAAGACTAAAGTGTGCCTGACTCAAGCCATGATATTTTCAGTAGCTTCATACATATGAAAGCTAGACAATGAATAAGGAGGACTGCAGAGGAATTGATGCATTTGAATTGTGGTGTTGACAAAAAATACTGAAGTATTTCTGGAGTGCCAGAAAAATGAACAAATCTGTTTTTGTGGAAGTACAGCCGGAACTATCTGCAGAAGTAAGAATTGTCAGACTTTGTCTTTCATACTTTGGTCATGTTGTCAGAAGGGACCAATCCTTGGAGAAGGATATCATGCTTGGTAAAGTAGAGAGTCAGTGAAAAAGGGGAAGACCTCAATTAGATGGATTGACACAGTGGCCATAATGATGGACTCAAGCATAGCAAAAACTGTGAGGAGAAGCAAGACCAGGAGTTGTTTCATTATGTTGCATCTAGGGTGGCTATGAATTTGAGCCTCATGTCATCAAGACTTGAGGCACTTCCTGATGAAGGTTGAAGAATACAGTCTGCAGTATGGATTATGTCTCAACATAAAGAAAACAAAAATCCTCACAACTGGACCAATGAGCAGCATCACTATAAATGGAGAGAAGATTGAGGTTATCAAGGAATTCACATTGCTTGGTTCTACAATCGATGCCAACGGAAGCAGCAGTCAGGACATTAGACGACGTGTAGCATTGGAAAAGTCAACTGCGAAGGAACTGTTTCAAGTGCTGAGGAGCAACGATATCTCCTTGAGGACTAAGGTGCACCTGACACAAGCCATGATATTTCCAATCACCTCGTATGCATGTGAGAGCTGGACAATGAATAAGGAAGACCGAAGAAGAGTTGATGCTTTTGAGTTGTGGTGCTGGCGAAGAATGCTGAAAGTACCATGGACTGCTAAAAAACTAACAGATCTGTCTTGGAGGAAGTGCACCCGAAATGCTCTTTGGAAGCGAGAATGGCCAGACTTCATCTCACCTATTTTAGTCATGTTGTCAGATGGGACCATTCCCTGGAGAAGGATGTCATGCTTGGTAGGGTGGAGGGTCCATGGAAGAGGGGGTGGCCTTCAACGAGATGGATTGACCCGGTGGCTGTGATGATGGGCTTAAGTATAGCAGGGATCATGGAGCTGGTGCAGGATCAGGCAATGTTTCGTTCTGCTGTGCATGGGGTCGCCATGAGTCGGAAACAACTTGATGGTACCTAACAACAACAACAGCAACAACAACAACATGAGTTTGAGCTAACTTGAAGGCACCTGACAACATTTTTCCAAATTTTTCACTTTCAACCTACTTGTGTCTTTGGGTCTAAAACTAGTTTCTTGTAAGCAAAATATAACTTTATCTTTTGTTGTTGTTATTAATCCATTTTTTGTACATTTGTCTTATAATTGGTGAGTTTAATCCATTGACATTTAAAATGACTGCAGATAAAGAAGGCTCACTTCTGTCATTTTTCTATTTGTTTTTAATATATCTTCTATAGTTGTTGGTCCTCCATTCCTCCAATACTGAATTCTTCTGAGTTTAATTTTTTGTCTAGTGTACCATTTGAATCCATTTTCATATCTTTTTTTTCTATATTGTTAAATAATTTTCCTACTGATTACTATAGAGATTAAAACTACCTTGCTAATTTTATAACAATTTACTTTGGATTTATATAAACTTAACTTCAATAGCATAAATTAATTCTACTTCCACCCAGGTTTGTTTTCATTTTTTTATATTGTTATGATTACATTTTCATACAGCATGTGCCCATTAATGTAGATTCCTAATTATTGTTTTATTCATTTATCTTTTAGCTCACATGGAAAACAAAAGTATGGTTTACAAACAAAAAGTACAATAATAATACTTTTACATTTGCCTGTGTATGTACCTTTACCCAATATGGTGCATTAATTACTTAGTATGGCTCTCCTAGCCATGGTCTTTGTGACTGCTACCAGATGACTAGGTGGTGCTGTGCAAGCAAACACAGTGTATGAAGCTCTAATGTGGGGATTGGTTGGTTTTGTCATTCTTCTAGGCTTAAAATGAGCCCTCCTAGAGGCGGAAAGGGAAATCTGACTGCCATCAAGAGAGAAGAGCTGGGGGTGAAATAGAGCATGTCCTTGGAAGCTAGATCCCTTCGCTGGAACTCCTTGGCATAGAGATGACTGAGATGACCCCCTGAGATGACTGCAGAGGAACCAAGAGGCATGAGATAGAGCTGCATGCTTGTTGCCCCATGGAGTTGGTAAAGTGGGGTGCCCAAACAGAGCTTTGTAACACTTGCCTAAGCAGAGCAGAGGCAAGGCAGAGAGGCCAAGGGACGGAGAGGCATGCCTGAGGGTGTAGCAGAGGGGAGACAGTCCTGATTGAAGAATTGTATCCTGAGAGTGTTCCTGAACCTGAATTTTAGTCTGATTAAAAAAAAAAAAAAAAAAGGGAAATAAAAAAAAAAAAAAAAAAAAAGTTCCCTGATAAACTCCATAACCATTAGTATTTTCTCTGAGTTCTGTGTGGACCCAGCAGAGAAGTAGTGAGTGCCGTGGGAGGGACGGTTGGCATCAGAACTGGTAAAAAGACTGGCGGGTGGCAGTATGTCTGGCCTCATAGGAAGAAGCCTTGAGCTGTTGATGATGATTCTGTTTCCATTTGTGAGGTTGAAGGAGGTCAAATGATGCTGCCCCCACATCCTTTTTGTATCCAACATCTTTTTTTTTTTTTTATATGGCTTCTTGTTATGTCTAAAGTTCTTTCATTTCAGTCTGAAAGGCTTCATTTACTATTTCATATGGACATCTGCTAGAAACAAGTTCTCTTAGTTTTTGTTTATCTGGGACTTAAATTCTCCTTAATTTTTAAGGAATAATTTTTTTCAAATATAGAGGTCTTGGTTGACAGCTTTTTTTTTTTTTTCTTATTTGTCATTTGCTTGATTATTGTTTTTGTTTTTTACCCCCTGTTGTTGTTATGTGCCATCCAGTCAGACCTGACTCATAGCGACCCCTCCTTGGGTTTCCGAGGCGATATCACTACACAGTAGATTGCCCAACCTTTTTTCTGAGGAGTTTCTGCTTAGAGTCAAGAGCCTCATCCCACTGCCTTCTGGCCTCCATGATTTTAAATGAGAAATCGACTATATTGCTTTCAAGGTATTCTCATTGTCTTTGGTTTTTGACAGTTTGAATATAACATGCCCCAGTGTGAATTTCTTTGTTTATCTTGCCTGTAGTTCATTGAATATCTTGGATATATAGGCTCATTTCTTTCATCAAATTTGGGAAGTTTTCAGATATCATTTCTATCAATATATTTTTTTTTCCTCTTTATCTCTTTTCTGGGCCTCCTATATTGCATATATAAGTGTACTTGATGGTGTTCTATAGGACTTTGAGTATTTGTTAAATTTTCTTCATTGTTTTTGCCATCTTCTGCTTAGATTGGATCATTTCAGTTATCCAATCTTCACATTAAGAAACTCTAGTGGTTCAATGGTTTAGTACTTTGCTGCTAACTGCAAGGCTGGCAGTTGAAACCTACCAGACATTCTGATGGAGAGAAGACCTGGTGATGTGCTCCCATAAAGATTGCAGACTAGGAAACTAGATGGAGCAGTTCTGTTCTGTAATATAGGGTTGCCATGAGTCAGAATTGATTCAATGCCATACAACTACAAAATCTTTAAGTTGCCGATTTTTTTTTCTGCCTACTAATATTAGCTGTTGAACTTCTATAGTAAGTTTTTATTTCAGCTATTGTATTTTCAAGATACAGAATTTCTATTTAATTCCTTTGTATAATTTATATGTCTTTATTGATATTTCCCACCAGTCCATACATGATTCTTCTGATTGCCTTTATTTCTTTGTTCATGGTTTCCTTCATCATTTTGAGCTTAAATATCATTCATTTAAAATCTTTACCTAGTAATTCTAATTTGTGAACTTTTTTAGGGATGGTTTCTTTTGAGTTTTTGTTGTTCTGTTAATGAATAATACTTTCCTCCTTCTTTTATGTAATGCACTATTTTGCTCAGAACTTGATATTCTGAATATTGTAATGTGGTTAACTATGAAAAACAGATTCTCCTTCCTCTCACCTCTCCACAGGTTGCTATTTTTGCTTGATGAAGTCTGAAGTCATCCATTTATTTAGTGAATTTTTTCAAACAATTTTTTTTTCAAAGACTATATTCCTTATCGTATGTGATTATCAGAATCTCTGTCTTATTTTTTACTTAGTAATATATGTGGTATGCTGGTAGTCTACGTGATCAACTGATAATCTGACAGGAATTTTCTTAAATGCCTCAATCTAATTATAAAAGAAAAGAAAAGAAAAGGTGTTCTGTCTCTTTAGTTTCTTTCCATAAGGAGCTCAGATAGCCCTGTGCCTAAAGCATTTGACTGCTAACCAGAAGGTTGGGAGTTCAAACCCACCAGCCACTCCACTCAAAGAAGATGGGGCAATCTACTTCTGTAAAGATTTACTGCTTTGGAAACCCAAAAGGGGTTGCTATTAGTCAAAATAGACTCAATGGCAGAGAGTTAGTGGGTCTCTTTAGTTTTTTTTTTTTTTTTTAATAGATTTTCCATAAGTTATTTTAATGCCTTTGAATGACCAGTCTCTGTTCTGGTCCTTAAGTGAACTGCCAGTTAGGTTATGACACATAACCCCAATTTTTGGAGAACAAAGTCCTTATTGCTCACCATTGCACTAATAAGCCACATTCGAAGCACAGGCTGCTGTCCCATAGCTGTCATTGGACTGGGGTGGGGGATGGTAGGGCTTCTTAAAATGCAAAAATTCACCAAAATTCATCTGTATCTTCATCAAACACACTCCTTTGATGCTGTAAATGTTCAATTTAAGTTTGTAGTTCCAAAATAATTGATTTTGACAGTTTTGTTTTGTTTTTTCCTGCTCAATACTTGATTCAGTAGAGGGGCTAATTCCTAGTGCTCTTGTGATGTCAACCAGCCAGCAAAGACTTTTTGTTTTCTTTTTCTTTTTTCAGCTGTGATTTGGGTGAAAACTTAAAAAGCAAATTCATTTTCATTCAACAGTTTATGCATATTTTGTCTCATGAGACTGATTGCAAACCCCACAGTGTAACAGCTTGTTTCCCATTTGTTCCCTCTGGTTACCTTTTCCTTGTGTCCTTTTTTCCTATGCATTCCTGCCCTCTGAGCTATCTCCCTGTGCAAATGCTACCCTACTGATCTCTCATGGCTGATTGTTCCAAGGAGTGTACCTACCTGGTCTAAATATTCACCTCCCATGCCTGTCCATTGTTGCATGGTGCACAGCTCTAAAGCCCCCCAAAATGGTTCCTGGACTCCATCTTTTATGGTCCAGAAAGAAATTTGCAAACTCACCCTCCTTCCCCTCCTTGAGGCCAGTGAGACCCTTCTTTAGCATAGTTACAATTCATTAAGCAGCATCTTATTAGAGTATAGCATAAGCAGTGGTCACAAGGCACTGTCCAGGGCCCCTATCAACCTGGGCCCAGTGCCATCCTGTTGGGAACAGATGCACAGCCCCCATCCCCACTTCCTCAAAACTGGACATAAATATCCCTGGAAAGTGGGATTGGGTCAGTGATTACTTGGACTTGGACCAGCCTCCTGCTGATGGACCACTCACTCTCTGTGGACATTTGTAAGCTCTTATGTTGTAAACTCTTTGCTTTACTTTACTCTTGTTTTCCTTATGATAAATTTCTTATGTCTCTGAGCACGCCTCTGGATAAGTTTTTTGGTCTTCTTGTCCCTAAAAAAAGAGGAGGTCTTAGCCTCCTATGGTAATTCCCAGAATAATTGTCTGGAAGCCACAGGAGTGAGTTCAATTCCGAACCTGACGGGTGATTAGGAGCCATAGTCTCAGACATTTAACCGGTCTCTGTCAGACCAGTAAGCCCAACCTTTTTTATGATTTTTATTTTTGTTCCACATTTTTCTTCCACTCTATCCAGGATCTCCTACATTGATCCCTTCCTAAGTGATTGACAGTGGTAGCTGGGTACCATCTAGTTCTGATGTCAGGGTCATGTAGGCTGAGGTTTGCATTGCTAGTCCCTTTGACTAATTGTTTCCATGTGTCTTTGATTTTCTTCACCTTTTTTTGCTCTGGGCAAGGAGACACCAGTTGTTCCATCTAGATGGCCTCTCACAAGCTTAAGGGAACCCCAGTCACTACTCACCAAAGTAGGATGTAGAACAATGTTTTAGTGTAGTATGTTATGCAAATTGAGCTTGACGTCCCCTGCAACTCTGGTCTAGAGCCTGTGGGCCCAGTGACTCATTCCCTCAAGGTGTTTGGCTGTGGCTTATATGTTATCATAACTTTGCCCTTTTAGCTCTATTGTATATATGGACATTCTTACAGCACACACAAATACATATGTAGAAATATCATCTGCCAAACTTATGCATGGTCATAGGTATATACCCTTTCACCTAGACATACCTGATCATTTAGCTTATCTATCTGTGCATCTACTTGTAGACTAAAAAAAAAAAAGTGAAAGGTTTTGAGATTCAGTCAGGCATAGTGCCTAAAAATGGAGACTCTAGATTCAAA
>NW_006921830.1:4925852-4956890 GCF_000298275.1 Orycteropus afer afer
AAAATGAGAATATCTAATAGTACCTAATAGCTTCAAATATCATGAATATTAAATTGTAATATCAATATTTAGGCATCTTAGTAAATTTTGCTAGATTGTTTATTTTGAAGTTTGAACTACAGTGAACTTTCCAAAATACTCTCAGACCTGTTTACACAATATGACCTAATGGATTTTTTTGGAGCTTGTTCTATGTGTCATAGTATTTGAGGACAGCAGTGAATTTTAACTTTTAGAAATTAATTCCATCCATTGTTTGAAATTCAAAGGATATTGTAAGATTCCACCTGAAAGCCTAAAATCAACTCCCTTTTTATTTTTTCAAATTTTCACTTGCTAAAAAATCAACCTACATTTTATTTTCTGGCCAATGTGAGAATCAATATATTTGACTTCCATCTCAGTTCCTAGATTTTGTAATTTACTGACACAGACGTTGTAAGTGTAATTTTTGTAGCTTTTCTGAAGCCATGCATTAACAACGTGGGCATTCATTTAATTTATGACAGCAAACAACTGCTATCAGTTAAACCAAGTAGAGGTACCAGCACACCTTTTAACTCTAAGTCTCTGTGAACTTTTGTATATTTTTCTTAGCAGTTTTTAATCCAAATTCTATATCCTGCTCTTTATTATGCCACAAAGACATCTACTATAGCATACATAAAATTATTGCAATATGGTAATGTCTCTGATCTCAAGTTATCTCAAATGAAGAATACCTTCATAGAATTAGCATATAAAAGAACATAATTATATAAAGCTTAAAAGTCACCATCTATTTTATATGAAGCATTTAAGCTCATTTTATGCAAACACTGATCAGAAAGTGCTAAAATACTAATCCAAGAATGGTTTTACTGTATGGTAGAAATGTACTAGTGAGAAAAAAAAATTAACAGTGAAAAAATTAGCTCTTTTTTTCTTTTGCGTGTCTTAATCATCAGAATCTATATCAAGGATAGAGTTTCAGGAGGCTTTGCACAAGAACGGAGAGGAAGAATGATATATCTGAACAACAGAGATGGTGACCAGGGTTTCCCAAATGCTACGAATGGAACAAATAAAAAAGATGAGGAAAATCTGTGACAATCCAGTAGAGTCAATGGATTTAAGTAAAATTTCCCTTGCTCAAAATAAATGTAAAACTGAAGTCAAATTCTAACTGTGTATTAACAGAAATGACTCTATTATTCTGTGAAGGTATAAAAGAAATATTAATATACTTGCAGAATTGAAAGAGCAGACGGTATTATCTGTGGCTATTACATGTTGATCTTTATAACAAAAATAAGAGAAAATGACCCAATTATTATGAAATTTGGATTAATAGATTGTCATAGTACTTAACATGGGATATTTGGGAAGAGAAAATAGATTTTTTTTTTCTTCAGAAAGATTATAACCCAGAGTGGCTAAGTTATTTTAAAAACTTCTTAACTCTGGGTCATTTTAGGCAAATTAACTAACCTAAATAATTATATTTTAGATTAATGAAGTCAAATTTTCCACTCTTGGAAGTGGAGATGCTAGGGCTTCTTTTCAAAGTTCTTGCCTTATTAACAAATGCTAATTATGAATAATGGAAGTCAAATTAGTTTTCATTTCCAAATAGCTGTACTGTATTTGCAAAGAATTTTAAGAAATTGAATTAACCTGAGTTTGTTTTAATTATAATTTATTTTCATAACAGCCAACTGACAGGTGACACTTGCTTGAATTACATCTACAGGTAATGTTTTCATGTTTTGTAGCTGTGTAAATTATTTAGCTCAATGATAATATTTAGGCATAAAATTAAACACATAAATATTTTTAAAAGGGAATGAAGTTGTTTATTCCCTAAATAGATTATTACCTGTTGGGCATGCACTTAACATCTGTGATTTCTAATATAAAATCCAAATTACCATGAAAATTCTCCACTACATACATGAGAGTTTTACATTTTTTTTTTCTAATGAATAAATTTGGTGATTTAACAAGTCAACTATGTCCAGTTATATTTGAATTCCAGATAAATAGCACATATTTATTTAACATAACTATGTCCCTTGTAGTACTTGTTTACCTGAAGAGGCAGTCCATTGCCTTTTTTTTTTTTTTCCCTTTGTGATCATCTTCCAGTATCTTATTATCAAAGCCAGTCAGCTCAGTGGTTTCAGACTGACCCATTCTGGCTCTTCTTCCCTGTAAGAGGCATTTCTTAAAAATGCCATCACTGTGATACTTTTCCAAGAGGCATGAAGGCCTCTGTATGGAATGGGGATGTTCTTTTACATCCCAAAGCTCCTCTTTTGTATAGCTATGGTGGGATTTGGAGGTCATCAGCTTTCTCAGCTCAAGGAAAACATCTCCATTTTCTATTTCACTCTCACTTCTCCTATCCTTGGCTCCTCTGTCAGATGAGTAACAAATAATTATTAATATAAGTATGTCCCATGTAGCACTTGCTTATCTGAAATTTAAATGTAACTATGCATTCTCTATTTTATCTGAAACGCTACTCATAAAGTTTTTGGACTCTATCTTAAATAACTTAGGAGTATGGAAGGATAGAGATACCATAGGATGTTGACCCTATTTTTCATTCTCTGTCCCACTATTTTCTCATCAGTTTAAGATATATATTTTTATTCATTTTTTTTAAATTGTAAAACCTTAAAAGATAGGTTAGTTCATTTTTCTAATCAACTTGTGATAAAGCTACTCAGTGCTGGTATGATTATTCCTGGTTTTCAAAATTCTCTCATTGGAAACACAGTGAAGTTTCTTGACATGGTTTCAAAGCTGTGCAAATGAAATAGAGTGGAAGAAATGAAGTGTAGCTATACAGAAGGGCTAGTTTCAACGGAACATATTAGGTGCTTGGTGACCAATAATCTGAAAGGTGGTGGTTATTGTTGCTAGATTCTGTAGAGTTGGTTTTGACTCATAGTGATACTGTACAACAGAACAAAACACTACCTGGTCCTGTGCCATCCTCATAATCATTGCTAAGCTTCAGCCCATCATTGCAGCTTAGTTTAGTTCATTGAGGGTCTTCAGCTCTTTTGCTGACTTTCTACTTTCTACTTTCTACCAAGCATAACATCTTCCTCCAGGGACTGGTTTCTCCTGATAATGTAGCCAAAATACAAAAGACAAAGTCTGGCCATTCTCACTTGTAAGGAGCATTCTAGCTTTACTTCCAAGACAGATTTGTCCATGATACATTCAATTTTCTTCACCAACACCACAATTCAAATGCATCAGGTCTTCAGTCTTCCTTATTCATTGTTCAGCTTTCATATGTATATGAGGTTCTTTAAAAGACAGTGTCTTGGGTCAGGGGAAACATAGTCTTTAAAGAGACATCTTTCTTCTTAAACTCTTTAAACAGGTCTTCTAAACAGTTTAAGAGCTCTGGTGGGTTAGTGGTTAAGGCATTTGGTTGCTAACCAGAAGGTTGGTGGTTCAAACCCACCAGCCACTCTGCAGAAGAAGGGTGAGGCTGTCTGCTTCTGTAAAGATTTACAGCCTTGGAAATCCATTGGGGGTCGCTATGAGTCAGAATCAACTCTATAGCAATGGGTTTGGTTTGAGGTTGGGTTTAAACACTTGAAAGAGGTCTTCTGCCACAGATTTGCCCAATGCAATACATTGTTTGATTTATTTTCTTTTTTTTTTTTTTTTTTTTTTTAAGTTTACATTGTGATTTGGATTAAAGTTTACAGAGCAAATTCATTTCCCACACAACAGTTCATATACATTTTGTTTCATGACATTGACTGCAATTCCCACAAGGTAACAGCTCTCTTCCCACTTCTTCCCTGTAGTTACTTCTTCTTTGTGTTCTTCTTTCATCATTTGAGTTTTTGATTGCTATTTCAATGGGCATTGATTGTGTATCCAAGAGAAATGACATCCTTGACAAATCAATCTTTTTTCCAGTTATCATGATGTTGCTTATTGGTCCAGTTGTGAAGGTCTATGTTTTCTTTGTATTGAGATGTAATCCATACTGAAGGCTGTAGTCTTGATCATCATCAGTAAGTGCTTCAAGTCTTCTTTACTTTCAGAAAGCAAGTTTGTGTCATTTGCATATTGCAGGTTGGTAATGAGTCTTCTTCCAATCCTGATGCCCAGTTAATCTGAAAGGTAGACCCCTGGAAGTAATGTGTCATGTAAAGATAAAGTGAAGTTTTATGTATAAGAGTGAAGGAGGTTATCTGGCTAGAGATTATGGGATAAATCACCATTTAATTTCCTTGAAGAGCACCTTGAAGGAGTGTCTGACATTTCTAGGTATTTTTGTCAATCAATATATCAGTTTCCATATGCAACGGCAAGTTGAAGACTTGCTTTCCATCAGCAGATCCTAACTGATTTTTAGTTCCAGTACTATAGAATAGTATCTCAATTCTGGCATTTATTAGACATAAGACCTCGAGTGGACCTTGGGGTATTTATTAGCTGTTTGACCTTAGGTGGGTCTTATCTTTGATAGTAGACTGAACTAATGTACTCTTACACAAACAGAGGTAACATTTCTGGCTAACTTAGGGTCTCAATATGAAAGTGTTATATGGACACTTATATTTCCCTTCCTTATTTTTGTATTTCTTCTTTACTTTTCTTGTTGTTGGTTAGCCATTTCAAAATTTAGCCTTAATCAGAATTAGCAAAAAATATTCAAAAAATTACTTTGTCCAAGTGGGTATTTGGAATGTAATTACTTAGCTCTTATCCTCTTGCACCATCTTTTTTTCTCCTTTTCTTTCTTCTTTTCCTCATATATTCTCTTATAATCCTGAATAAGGGATTACCAGTAGGTCAGTTAATTGTACTGTGCATGTTAAATGTTTTATTTCTTTATATGTTTTTCTAATTCTTCCCTAACTAATAGAGTATATTCTCTTTTACTTATTGAATCTTTCTTTTAAATTTGTTTTATTTTAAACCTTGCTCGCAATTCAAAGGAATATCATATCAGAATAATTGGAAAAGACTAGTTGGATAGGTATGCAATGTATAAATACACTACCTGCAGACCTGATATAGCTTAATAGGGTGTAATATTTTTACTCCAGATGTAGCTATCAATGCTTAGTAAATCACAGATACACAATTGTTGTAACACAATGGCCTAATAAACTACTTGTCTTGACTCTCTTCTGTCCTATAATTCTTTCATTGCTTTAACCAGATATAATAGCAAAAAATTATTTTTCCTAGGAGCACCACTTTCCAACTTCAGGTGGATTCTAAGGAAAAACTCCTATTATTTCTTATATTAACCACTAAGTAATTCATAGCAACTCTATAGGACAGAGTAGAACTGCCTCATAGCCTTTCCAAGGCTGAAATCTTTCAGGAAGCAAACTGCTACATCTTTTTCTGGTGAGATTGAATTGCCAACCTTTCAATTAGCAGACTAGCAGTGGAGCACTTTAGCCACTGCACTAGCAAGGCTCTTTATTGTTCCTTACAAGATGGTTTAAGTCTCAATCTCCCTGAGGTTTGCTTCTGGCACCCACAGTGGGTAGCAAGATGATACATTTTTTGAACACAAAAAATTGTTATCTTCAGTCCATGCTGTGGCTGACTGCAGTGTCCTCACTCTTTGCGTCAGCTAGACATGCTCCCCTATTCAAAATAGCAACAGGCTTCCAGAACTCAAATCTGACAGCATTCATCATTCTAAAGGAACAACAGACAGTTTTAAGAATAATAGTGGAATCATAATTGAAGTTAGATCTTTTTGAATGAAAACAAAATTTTCTGGGAAAGAAATCTTGATGATTTTTTATTTCTAAGTTTCCATGACATTCAGGATATATTTGTAACACAGGCACTTCCTAACGATAATTGTCTTTCCAATAAATTCTCCCCACTCTCTCCATGAAGGCACCGATTGCTAAGGATTTTATTACCACATAATTTAATTTCATGAGATATCACTGTGATAAAATTAAGGCATCAACTTTTCCTTCCACATGATTTTTTAGACCTTCACCATTTATCAGAATCTTATTTCATTTGAGACCCCCCTCCCAAAAAAAGTATATTAATGTTTTATTAGGGAAAAAAAAGCAATGTGTTTTCATTTTTGAATTTCTTTATGAAAAAGTAAAATTAAATGGAAAGTTGAAATTATAATCTGGGAATTCTGCCAAAATCCTACTCTTGAGAAAAATATTTGAGACCTAGGTTATCTGTAGTGGGTGCCTTTATTGTTCAGACTCATCCAACAATTACTTTTCTGCCCACATTATTTTTCTTGAATTGATGTGAATTTAAAGACACTCTTTTTACTAGAGTTAAATGGCTTTTTCTCCCCTCTTAGTGTTTAACTTATGAAGACATAGCACCATGCACTTAATAATTCACTTGAAAGTCTACTTTTGAAAATAGTCATTTAAAAAAAATACAATGGACTACCTACCAGTTTTTAAAAATTTACTACTGCATGCCTATTGGGATATTCACACTAATGGAAAAAGATGCTTGAATGCTATTGAGATCTTATCATTTCCTGTCTGGTAAGAAATAGTTTGGGCTGGCCATGAATGGAATGGGCAATAAGTAAGATAAACATCAGATAATACTGGAGCCCTTAAGACACTTCTGAGATATGATAAAACATGTCAAAGTATGAAGGCAACCTATCTCAGTAACCTTCAAGACCACAGAGTATTAGTTTTAGAAAGATTAAGCTTAATAGATTTTTGAATCAATTTATGCCGTTCACACAATGAGACAGCAAGGTGCTTCTCAGTATTCTATTTAAATTCTCTGAAGGCTGACTTTTGAAATGCATGTGTACTTAGCATTTAGAGAGCTGTCAGATGTTTTTTAAGACTAGAAAACAAGTTAGGCTTTGAGATTGCATTTCCTATCCCACAGAAAGTTTACATTTAAACAGAAAGTCAGGAAGTATGTATAAAAATGAAAACAATTTTATATTTTTATCTAATATTTTTGGGAAAACTAATTACAGATATTGATTTAGTTAAGACCTGCAGAGAAAAAATAATTCTTTAATGTATTTAGATTTTAACAAATTGTATGCTCCTAAATTACTTTGGCTGTTCAATTTAAAATACACAATTTTAAAGTCATGAAAAATATTCCAGGGCACATATTTTCATGAAAATTGTTGAATTGGGTTTGTATGTTTTATGCATGAACACTTGCAGTGGCATGCTAAAATGACTTATTGGAAAGAATACATTTTCTGTAAGCACCTGAGCATTTGGGAGATCTATGCTTTTGGTACAGCAGTAGTTTAACTAGATGAGAGAGGGTTAGATATTTTGGGAAGTAGTGTCATTAGCATAATGTGGGTTCTTCTGAAGCAAGGGGAATGTAGGTGATCTAAACGCAATCAAGGTCATGAAACAGCAGCTGATGTTCAAGTCAGCTAACATTCTTTTTGATTTAGGCCACCTTGATAGAAGGATTTTTAAAGGTGTGTAGCCATGCTAAGCCTATTACAAGATTATATAAGGAAAGTGATCATTATACCACAAATATACCTTTGTAGAGCCTATTCTGTGAATGTTTATGATTTCACACATAAGTAATTAAGAGACCAAATAAGCCAGTTTATAGAAAAGGCAAATTCACTATCACAGTATGAAATCAATCTTTTTAGTTCATGAAATTTCTTTCTAAGCAATGATCCTTAATGATGGTGGATTAGGCATGCTGTATTTTCTGAGAGAAGCAGTGACAAGATAAGATGGCTACAGCATTATTTGTGAAATTTTATTTCAGGAACATGTATAGTTAATAAATAAACCTAATTATAACTCACCCACAATAACTGTGCAATATAAACTCAATGACTGCTAAAACTCAGCAGGTTTGCAGTGTTTTCCAGCAGCTATTTTGGGCACCTTTATGGAGGATGAGAAACAAAGATCAGTCAATCAAAGCAGGGTGATTTATAACACTTTTGAAAGGACTAAAGTTATGGTTTAAAGTACAGTCCAATTATGAGCCTGATTCAAAGAAATAATGTGGGATTCCCTATTCATTTTCACTCTTTGTTCTCTAGTTCATACATGCTTTGATGTGTAAGTCCAAAGTTGCAATTTCCAATTTCAAGAATTACTAATAGAAACTTACAAAATAAAGAACTGAAAATTCCAGCTTTGCACTTCTGCCCCTCAGACATCGTCATGTGGAAAGTATAATTCCTGCCATCATCTTAGATAAAAGGCATGATTTCATTCCAGGATCCTATGAAATTTAATGAGCAATATAGACATTATATTCTAGGTGTGGGCCACATGTCCAGTGAAGCTTCTTTCAGATTTACAGATATTTGCTTTAGAGAAAACTCAGCTGTAGGATATTCTTTAAATAGTATATAATATATAGGTAGTCCCCAAGTTACAAAGTCCAATTTACAGACAACTCTTACTTTCCCTTTTGTGCAGGGCTTCAAAATTATTCTGTCATGACCGAAGAAGCAAAATAAGAACAGATCAGAATGTTTACAATTTGGGTAATCCATCAAGGTAACTAAGACAGGAAAAATAACAGGTTAAAGCCCTGAAATGGGAGATCTACAAGAGACGTTGTGAGCCCTTTCAGTAGCCTGATGTGTGGCATTGGATTCTTGGCAGCACTGTGGAGAGCCATACACACTCAATGTGGCATGGCTGGCCACCAGCTATGAACAAGTTGCCACCATATTTGAGCCCTGTTTTAACACTATGTAAATTTGTCCTCACTTTGGAATGATTGAACCAACCCCTACTCACAACCAATTCTTCATCACAATCACCTTCATTTGCTGCAATTACAGCATTGAAATCATTAAAAAAGCTTTCAACCTTTTCTTCCACTACTGAAGTAAGGCTGACTAAGAAACATAAACACCTGCTCTGAGTGACTTGGACATTTTTAAAGATACAGAAACAGATCTTGTTCATAACCCAGGAACTTCCTGGTTGTATAGTATTTAATAATGATAATAATTATACATACACACACACACACATATACATCTAAGATGTCATTCTACATTCTTTTATTTCTAGGCTTACATAAATTCCTCTAACCTTTTCTCTTAGATATTATTTTCTAATCATTTTCTTTGTTTTACTTTGGACACATTGTAAGGTTTCCCAAACTCTGTTTAGCAGTGGAGTCAAAAGCACTAATAGTGATGTCCTTATGAGCAAAGCTGAATGGAATCTCACTTGTTTTTCCCTCTGCTGCAAAGACTTTGTGGGATTGTCAAGGAGAAAATAAATATTTGTTACTTATGATAACCAAAAAAGTATGTGTGACTCAGCAACACATGGGGAGCAGATGTGTTGAGTAAGGGCCCACTCCTGTGCATCAGACCTGTCACTGAGTGAGGCTATAAATAGAGAAAAATTAGGGGAGAATAAGCTGCCTCCCTGATTCCACTCAATTATATTTAAGCTAGAAACCCTGAAATTGAGGTTTCAGAAGTAACAATGATTTTGCTGTATATAGATGACTGGGAGAAATGTGTTTAGGTGGACCATGCACCTACAAAACAACTTGTCTTCTCTCCCCTTACTATACATAAAGGCAGTCTGACCAATGAGGTTCTTGTAGATGCTGAAACATATGCAAGCCAAATAGTGGATATATTGCTCTAGAATTGCTGGTTTTGCCTGATTAAGCTGACCATCTTGTCCTCTTCTATTTGAGCTCATTAGTCTTTAGATTTTATCCTTGCCTATCTAGTGTGAATTGGTCTGGAACTTTTCATAGGAGAAGGTCTTGAGCAGTTGACAAAGTAAAAGCTTGCAAAAAACATTTTTTACTAGATAAAAATATGCCCTAGCAAGTTGGCCATATTGTTTCCCTTATATAATTGCTTAGTTTTAGGGTTGACAATTTGGATTAATAACTCAAGAATTCAAATATTTAGAGTTTACTATTTGGCCACTACTTGCATAAGTCCCCTTTTGTGGGTATTAATTTCTTTGAAATGAGGATGGCGAAATTTCCCCTCCCTTTCTTTGCCAGGCCATCAGGAAAGACCAATCACCAGAAAAAGACATAATGGTTGGTAAAGTAGCAGGTCAGCAAAAAGGAGGAAAACTTTCAATGAGATGGATTGACACAACAGCAGAAATAAAGTACTCTGCCATACTAATGAGCATGAAGTTGGCACAGGGCTGGGTGACTTTTTTTCTGTTATAAATAAGGTTTGTACGAGTCAAAACAAACTTGACAGCCACTAAAAACAATTTCCTAGAAATAATACATTTGTGATTTTGCAATATGGTATTTATTTCCAAGCTCATGTCGATACTTTAATACTTACATTAGACAACTTTTACATAACTTGTGAAATTCCACAGAAGCTATGTGCTCCTATCTCTTCTAATTTACCCAATACAATGCTCTAAAAGTGTAAGAACTGGTGTTAAAGTAAGACAGGGCAATTTGAGGAGCTCTGGTGATGTAGTACCTTAGGCATTTGACTTCTAACCAGAAGGCTGGTGGTTCAATCCACCAGCCACTCCTGGGAAGGAAGGTTGGGCAATCTACTTCCGTAGTGATACTGCCTCGGAAACCCAAGGAGGGGTCGCTATGAGTCGAGTACAACTCGACGGCACATAACAACAACAGGGTGATTTGAGAAGTCCAAAGACAAAAGACCACTATACTATCAAGTTCTTCAAGTCCAGGAGCTAAATAATTTAAGAATTTGATTTTGAAAATTTCTCTCCCTTTTTAAGCTTTCTCTTAAAACCTAATTTAGGAGTTCTTTATTGGTTAGGAAGATACAGGAAGAGAATTTCATTAGGAAGTTATCTTTAGTCATTATTAGAACCTATCAGGGAAAACATTGTGAAGCCTGAATATTAAAAAGCGTATTTTATGTTGTTTATTTAGACAGATATTGCATACTTTTTTTGATTCGTTAAAATTTTAACCTTGATATCGCATAGCATATGTTCTTTTATTTTAAAGTAGAAAATAGTGCATTAGCTACATGAAATAGCCTGGTGACTATATTATGTTGAAGATATTAACTTTCACAAACCAATCTGTAGTTGGAATATTGCTTTGGTATCTGTACTGTAACAAAAAATTGATCAAAATTATTTCTATATGGTGCTATTTAGAAAATGCTGATTAGCTCCTAGCATTTGGTTAGGAGTCTCTGCTGCAAAGACAATTTGATTAGAGTGGCATTCTTTGCTTTTATTCTCCCCTTCCTCTTGTTTCTTTTTTACTTGATTGCCAAGACTGCTTATTCACTGAAAATTAGTAACACTTTGACCGCCTGTTTGAGAATGACTTACAGACATAGGAATGACAGATAATTTGCAGAATGATCTAAGTAAACTGCATTTCAAGGAAATCTAGCAGCCAACCTCTGTCAAGAGCAGACTTCTGTGGTATTATCTTAGGAAGAAGAGTTTTTGTTCTCCAGACCTATGGATGATTGGTATATTGTTAGCTCTTTATTCAAATGCTATAAAGTTAAGGTCAGTAAACATTCTGGTGAACTACAGTCAAGGATAATTTTATTCTCATTTATTACATGGAAAATTAAACAAAAATATTCACACTTTATAAAAGTGGGCTTTCTTTGTCTTACTAGTTTTACAGTCTCTAATTTTTCAACTTCTTTCTAATATCTTGTGTACATTGACACTCCCCATCCCACTCCTCTTCACTCTTTTTTTCCTCTGCTTATCTTAGGCACCAAACTCTTCTTTCATAATTTTGAATACCATTCCATTGACCTTATTTACAATTCCTCAGTTTTCTCATTATTTGGAAAAGTGGGTTTCTTATTACACGATAAAGGAGCTCTGGTAACATAGTGCCTAAGGCACTTGACTGCTAACCAGAAGGCTGGTGGTTCAAACCCACCAGCTACCCCTTGGAAGGAAGGTTGGACAATCTACTTCTGTAGTGATACTGCCTCAGAAACCCAAGGAGGGGTCGCTATGAGTCAGGGCTGACTCGATGGCACACAACAACAACAACAACATTGTACAATAAAATATAAAATAATTATCTATGGACAAACTAATTACATATAGTATTGAAACACACTCTACCATGATTATTGTTTATTGGCATAAAATGCTGGGTCCAAATTCAAAGTTTCACCTGCAATTAAATGGTTGTTTCCTTTTTCTCATAACAATAAATACTGGTTCCTCACTGTTTCATTCTTAACTCAGTTTTATTTTAAGGAGTAATCTATGAATGAGCCCTGATGGCATATACACATGTGCTCTGTGTTACCCCAGGTATTCTGAGGTGTGTAATATATGTCATCACCAGTTCCCTAGCTACCATCTGCCTTGTACCAAACCAAGTCTTGGTCATGTTAAAAATTCTATAACCACCATCATCTTGGAAATGTCATGACATTCATGGATCAATAAAATCTTTTCCCATAGAGGATGAGAAATATATGAAAAGAGCTTACTAAATTCAAATGGTTTCTTTTAGAAGTTTGAAGAATGAGTAAGAGATTTGTATGAGAGGAATTTCTAGGAGAGGCTGTTAAATGAGGGTGAGATGCAACTGACAAGGTGGATTGTAGTAATGGAAGGAGTAGAGGAGAGAAGGAATTCAATTTGAAATGCCTGCAAGATTCCTTTATCCTAGAGATTATTTTCCTTGGAGGAGTGGGAGTGAAATGATGAAGAAGTCTGGACTGCAAAGTGAGGCTCTTCAGTGGCCATCATGTCTCTGCGGTTTACTAGGCCATATCAACGTATAATGAGGTGCTTTGTATGCACTGTATGGGAGAGAGAAAATCAGCTCACCAAATGACTTTTTTAAAAAATTTTTTATTTTTAGTAATGAATTACAGTCAGGGGGCAGTTTTGTGAATTTTAAAGAACGTAAGAATGCTGGAAGGAGCACTATGTGCCCACAGAATCAAACAGAAAACAAAGCAGAATTTGGATGTCCAGCACCTTCAATGTCACCCTACAGCAAATAAAGAAAGGAAAGAATTGTATGATAAAGGCTGTGACATCAGAAGGATGAGCAAAGTAATTTTGCAGTTATAGTTAGAAAATCATTAGAGCTGGCGTTTAATAGGTAGCTGAAATGACGAAGGTAAGCAGAATGTCAAGGTCTTTTCAAAGAGCTTAAAGATTACAAAACAAATCAAAGGTCCTGGCAGCTTCTCAGACACTTTCAGGCTGGAGAATTCACAGAGCAACAAGGTGCATGGGTTTCTTCCTTGTTTTCCTTGAACAAAAACAATTTATTCCTAAAGGGGTACAGTGTATGCAGCAACAATACTGACAGATGTACCCTATAACATCTTTAATATTTACCTATTTACTGGAATCAAACTAAAATATTTTCATTTATTGTACTGGATAGATTTCAATATGATTCAGATAGATATGCTTTTTCAAAGATGTAAAAAGTGATCAAGGTTTCCAAAAGGCAAAATCAACAACCTATAATTATGTCCTAAACTTTACAAAACACATGCTTTCCTAGTTATATATTATTGATTAATAGTGTATAGCAAATTAATTTCTAGAGTGATGGAAGAATTTATAAAATTAATAATTGAATTAAAATTAACTTTTAATTTTTAAGAATGACATAAATACCTAGAAATTCTATTTTTTTGTCATTCACTTAGTGGAAGTATTTTTAATATTGAAAAGGGTCGAAAATTTTTAAATTTTCTTATTTACATTACTATAAGTTCTGTTTCTTGTTTCTGGCTTATTCATTAAAAATAAAACTGTAAGAAGTTGTGTTAACATTTTTATTCCTATTTGGAACAGTTGTGTAAATTATATATGAAAATATGCTTAATTTTATATAAGATAGAAGTTCTTTACACGGATCACCACGTGTTATGTTTTGCTGTATTGAATTGATTAAACTGGGATACACATTTCAAATATCTTCTTCTGCATATGGGTAGTTGAGAATGGTGAACATAGGAACTTGTTGGAAAGATAGATGAAAAGTACCAGCCACTATCCTCTGACAATCCTCTCATGCTCCGATACCAAAGAGATGACCAATAGGTCTAATTTGTGTTTTCTTTCTTTTGCTCTCTTCCCAACTCTTTTCAAGTGCTATCCCTGTTTACTCACAGTGTACATGTCTATGAGCAAACATTATGCTGTGGATCCACAGACGAGGGTAAATCCTTCTCTGAACCTTTATTTCCCTTTACCAATCTTTAATCCTCCAAGTCCTCTCACAGTTGTCCCATAACATCGTTATTACAATAAATTACTTATTCTATAAATTCATAATGACTTGATTTTTCTGATCAATTCAGGCACATACATAATTATTATTGGGTAAAAGAATCTATGTAGATTGCATTATTACTCCCAATTATTTACCCTTCATGTATCCACATCCTTTTCCATGTGCTTTTATACAGAGTATTTTTCCCAGCTCCAAGTTATGACTGACCGGGTTCTTTGTCAAATGAAATGTGGCAGAAGTGAAAATGTGCACTAGGTCTTAAAGACCATGTGTTTTTGTTTATCACTATTATCACTGTTATGAATACAATCTTACTCACTGCTATCAACTTGATTCAGACATACTCTGGATATATATTCTCTGGTCTTGAAAAGCCACCCCCCATGCCCTGCAGACCCATAGCCTGAAGCAGAGATTCACAGATCTCTGAGATTGATCATAAATGCAACTGAGCCTTTGCACTTGTATGCCATGCAGTAATAGCTAAATGATACAGCAATGAAGAATAAAGGTAATGATTTCATGAATTACTCCATGTATTGAAACCTTTGATCATTATGGCAGAACATAATTTTCAGAAATACTTATAGCAGTATTTCTGGTCCTACAGACACTTTCAGAGTCCTGCCACTCCTCTTAAAAGAATTTGGAGTCTATTTCTTTTCCTTTGAAAATGAGTGGCATTTTGGGTTGATATTATAAATAGAAAGAGGCTGAAGCAATGTCCAAGGCTGTTGTTTTTAGTAGTGTTGGCCAATTCTAACTCACGGAAACTGCATATGTGCAGAGAATAACTGCTTCATAGGGTTAAGGCCTTTTGGTAGCAGACCACCAGGCCTGTCTTCCAACGTGTCTCTGTGTGGGTTCTAAATCCCAACATTTAGGACAGTAGTCAAGCTACTCACAATTTGTACCAGCCAGGGATCTAAGATGAAGTCATAAAAAGTTGTACAGCTTCTATCTGACTCTTTCTCTTTCTGTCAGGATATTCACCCTTGCAATTCAGTCACCATGTACTGAGGAAGACCCTACCACATTAAAAACATGTGTGTAGGTATTGTGGTCAGTAACACCACCTATCCTTTCAGTCAAGAAGCATGTAGCACAGTGCCTAAGGCATCTGAGTGCTAACCAGAAGGGTGGTGGTTCAAACCCACCCACCACTCCACAGAAGCAAGATGGGGCAATATACTTCTGTAAAGATTTACCCCCTCAAAAACGCAATGGAAGTTGCTATGAGTTGGAATCGACTCGATGGCAGTGGGTTCTTTTTTTTTTTTAATAGTTTCAGACCGCAGTACTGTCAGACATGTCAGTAAATGAGTTTTCAAGGATTTAACCCAAAAAATTTCAAGGTCCCCAACTGAGACTTTAGCATCATGACACAGAGAGAAGCCATTTCTATTGTGTCTTGTTTGAATTTCTGAATTCAGAATTCAGAATTCTGAACACAGAATTCATGAATATAATAAATAGTTGTTCGTGCCACTAAGTTTTGGAGTAATTTGTTATACATTCATAATTACCAAAACAATAAGAAACTGTTTTGAAACATAAATGACTAAAATGAATATAAATTTGAAGACACACTTTTTTCTGACATGGCTTTATTGGGAAGATTGATTAGGCATAATTTTTCACCTATCATAAAGCAACTAAGTTAATTAACTTATTTAACTCTCATAACATTTTCCTACTAACACATAGAGAAATATTACCCCGCAATACTTTTCCACTTAAACAGACTAAATTTACTTTCTAAAATATTTCTGGAGATTCATACAATCTCTTTAAATAGTATAGTTGGAGTTAATTTTTTAGACACAGAATAACCAATAAAATAAGGTTTACCCTGGCCAATTCTTTGAGAAGTGGATGGCCTCTTCCTTCTTCCTAGTCTGTCTCAGTCTATAAGCTGGGCTGTTACCTGTGCACCAGGTGCATCTCGCTGGGTTTTAAACACCAGAGGCTCAGCCTCAAAACTCACTTCTACATGTCACCACAGTAGGACAAACTGACAGACAAGTTTGTCTTGCTGTTGGAGACCTCTCGTATCATCCCCACCTGGGTCCCTGTGGCTGACTGTTCTTCTGTCTGGCTTCCTGGCTTTTAATCCCCTTTCTCCTACTCATCCCGCTTGCTACTTCGGGTGTCCCTGAGTTGTCCCTGGGGCTGACTGCTCCTCTGTCCGGGTTCCTGGCTTTTATCCCCTTTCTCCTGCTCTTCCGGCCTGCTACTCTGGGCGGGCCTGAGTTTGTCTCCTCACCTAATCCCTTCGGCTGATTGCTCTTCTCTCTGGTTTCCTGGCTGCTCTTCCCGCTTGCTACTTTGGGCGTCCCTGAGTTGCCTCTCCTCACCTAATCCCTTTGGCTGATTGCTCTTCTCTCTGGCTTCCTGGCTTTTAATCCCCTTTCTCCTGCTCTTCCCACTTGCTACTTTGGGTGTCCCTGAGTTGTCTCTCCTCACCTGTAACCCTGGGGCTGACTGTTCTTCTGTCTGGGTTCCTGGCTTTTATCCTCTTTCTCCTGCTCTTCCAGTCTGCTGCTCTGGGCGGGCCCTGAGTTTCCTCTCCTCACCTAATCCCTTCAGCTGATTGCTCTTCTCTCTGGTTTCCTGGCTGCTCTTCCCGCTTGCTACTTTGGGCGTCCCTGAGTTGCCTCTCCTCACCTAATCCCTTTGGCTGATTGCTCTTCTCTCTGGCTTCCTGGCTTTTAATCCCCTTTCTCCTGCTCTTCCCACTTGCTACTTTGGGCGTCCCTGAGTTGTCTCTCCTCACCTGTAACCCTAAGGCTACAATCCATCAACGAGATGGATTGACACGGTGGCTGTGATGATAGGCTCAAGTATAGCAGGGATTGTGGGGCTGGTGCAGGATCGGGCAGTGTTTCGTTCTGCTGTGCATGGGGTCGCTATGAGTTGGAAATGACTCGACGGCACTTAACAACAACAACAACCAATAAAAAATTCTGGATATCACAAAATAACATTCCTATTTTCATGAGCTATTAGAGATTTCTTTGGGAAGTACATCTGTATGAAATAAAAGTTTTCTCAAGATAAAATCAATTCTTTTTTTCTGCACTGAAGCCACTAGTACAGATCACTAAATTTCATATTGACATCTTATATTCTTTTTGTTTTCATTCTTTATTCTTTTATTTATTTTTAAATAGATATTTTAAACATACTTTACAGAAAAAGCACTTGTATGGAGAGAGTGGTTTAACAGGGATTTTTCTAGCAAAGAAAACAACAGAATCAGACTTAAATATAAGTCAAGAAACAGCCATTAAAAATTAATTCATTTGATAAATCTGTACTAAGCATCATATTTCAGAGACTGTGCTTGGGCTATTTTATAGAGTAGAAAAATGAATCTGATATCAGGTAAGAAAGGCTTCATGGAATTAGATATGTCATAAGAATGTATTTTTTTTTCTAATTTTGAGGTAGTTATTGACAGATTTTTTATTAAGATAATGACATGATTGACATAATTGTAATGTTGATTGAGTAGTACTAGTCAGATTAATCTAGTAAGTAGTAAGTATTGTGTATAATAAAGTCCCTGGGGGATGCAAGCAGTGTGAACTTGACTACTGAGTTAAGGGTTGGCAGTTTGAACTCACCCAGTGACATTAGATGAAACACATAACAATCTTTGGTAAGGATTATGTCCTAGAAAATGCTATGGAGCAGTTCTATTCTTTAACACATGGGATCCTCATGAGTTGGAATCAACTTGACAGAAACAAGTTTAGTTTAGTTTTAGTTTAGTGTGTACAATGGTTTGGAATGGATGACCCTGAGGAAATGGAGGCTAAGTTCAGGGGCTAATGAGAAGAAAGGGCATTCTAGCTGCAGGGAATGATATTTGGCAAGAGTAGAGTTTAAAAGAGTTATAGGTATTTGAGGACAAGTATAACTTGACTAGTTTGTAGAGAAATAATATCATTCAGAAGAAAATGGGAGATTATATCACAAAGTTAGGTTTGGCTAAAGCAGTAGCAGTCTCAAATGACAGGCTACATGGAGACCAGAAGAATTAGATGGTGCCTGGGTACCACACCAGACCACTCTGTTAGAAATTACAATAAAAGGTCCTGATGAGAGAAAGATGTAGAAAAAATTCAAAATCATAAAAAATACCAGACTTATTGGTCTGATAGAGACTGGTGGAATCCCTGACACTCTGGCGTTCAGACACCCTTCAAACCTGGTACTGAACATACCACTGGGCATCACCTTTCAAACGTAAGCAATACCCATGAGGAACGTTATCATCAGAACAATCAATGATATGGGACCAAAAGTGCATCATTTGCCCCAAAACAAAACTCAGAAGGCAGTAAGGGACAAGAAAGAAGGAGAAATGGAAATGGGGAATCCAGGGACAAAGTGTGAAGAGCGTTATTACACTGAGGGTATTGCAACTAATGTCACCAAAAAACAAACAAACAAAAGAAACTATAAAAGTATAAATTGTTGAATGGAAAACTAATTTTCTCTGTAAACTTTCACCCAAACTACAGTAATAATAAAGAACACAAGATCAATTTATGTCCTGATCACTTGTTTCTTCTCTCACATCAATAGGTAATTCTTCAACCCTTTTGAAAAGTTACATTTTATATATTGTGTTTCTTTTTGTTATTGACAGATTTGTGTTTTCCCAAAATAGTTATTGAATTCCTTGCCTCTATACCTGTGCATGGGATCCTGTTTGAAAATAAGGTTTTGGTTGGTAATGTTCATGAGGTCATACCAGTGTAAGGTGGTCCTATACCTAATCACTTCTGAGTTACAAAAAGAACAGACTAGACTCAGAGAGACACAATGGGGGGAAGATAGTTGCCATGGGAGGATCTTTTATAAGCCAAGATATGCCAAGGAACCAAGGAAAACTCAGGGCTACCAACAAGGAAGAAAACAATATTTTTTAAACCCTGATTTGGACTTTAGCTTCCTGAACTGTGAGAAAATAAATTTTCATTCTTTAAAAGCCACTCACTTGTGGTATTTGTGTTACTGCAGCAGTAGGTAACTGAGACATTTTTATAAGTGTTTTCAGTGTAAGACCTATTCCAATGCTATCAGATCTGTAATGGCTGGAACTGAATGTCCAATAGTAGCTATTTTAAAATTGTATTTTCTTATTGTTTTTTATTAGTTTGTAGCAATTCAGTGTAGGTGCTTTCTCATGTTTTACTGATTTATAGTAAAAATGCAGAGCTTTCTCATTAGCTCTAATATTTTTCCTTTATGTCCTCTAGTATTGTTTATATAGGCAATCTTGTTCTGTAAATAATGGCAGTTTTATGGTTCATTTACAATGCTTTTCCTTGAGGACTTCTCATTCAAGGTTGAATAGAAATACTATATTGGCTTCTTTTTCTCCTTATTTCTGACTTTAAATGGAATTTTAAAAACGTTTACAGTGATAAGATATCTTTGTTTGCCAGGGAGAGTCCTAATTTACACATATTCTTAAAGCATAATTATTAGCCATTCTTCTTTTAACACTTGGAAAGTATCTCAGACCTTCTATTTCTGAGAAGGATGCAATAAGTAGGTCATGCTAGGCCAAAGATCTCTTTTCTACAAATAGAAAAAGTTAGATGAATTACAAGAATTTTTTTTTTTTTGAGGGATGATAGGACTTTATTGAAAGCAATGAGGATTAACCAAAACACACCCACTGCTACTGAGTCAATTTCAATGAATAGTGACCCGATAGGACAGTGTAGAAATGCTCCATAGGATCTCCAAAGCTATCAATCTTCATGAAAAATGACTGTCACATCAGTCTCTTATGGAGCAGCTGGTGGATTTGAACCATTGACCTGGTGGTCAAGCATTTTAACCACTGTGCCACCAGGGCTTCTTAGTGAGGACTAGATGAAATAAAATTCTAGAGAGTGAAGCACTTTTCCAGGGAGCGCTGATGATGACCAGTCACTCTTTCCTCTGTGGCTGTTTGGGAGTTGTGAAAGTAAAATAAAATCTGTGCTGAGACTAGGTAGAATCTCTATTGGGGGGAAAAGGCAATCAGTACAACTTTTAGTTTTTGGAATTTTTGAAAATGGAATAATAACATTTATTCTTCTTTTTATGAGTTCTTTTTTTCATAGCATTATGTTTATGAGATTCATTCATGTTGTTGCATATTAAAGTGTTGCATTTCAAAATGTTACATTAAAATTATCATTTGTTTTTTAAGTGTCTATTCTTGCATTCCTAGGACACAACTTAGTTTTTATCTACTTTTTCATACATAAGAAATGTCTTCCAATTTGGATAGTGTTTTCTTTTTTCTTCAAAAATGATGTTGGCATATGTCTTTTCTTTCACATATTAAAGTAATGGCCATCAAAAGAATGAATTCTCTTGTGTTTGAGTTTCAGGGTAAGCTTTTTTTAAAAGCAGAGATTTTTTTGTTAATTTGTGGTTTTAGAGAACTTGCATACAAAATTTTCTAAGGCAGTTGCATTTGCACGTATGCATGTACCTGTGTACATGTGTGGAGATCAGTTTTTCTCAGTCAGGGAGTGATTTTTACCATAAGGAGACATTAGACAATGTCTGGAGATAAAATTGTCATGACTGTGAGGGTTCTATAGGCATTGAGTGGGTAGAGGACAGAGATGATGCTAAACATTCTATAATGCACAGGACAACCTCTGATTATAAAGACTTATCTGGTAAAAATATCAGTGATACGAAGATTGAGAAACACTGCTGTAGACAAATCCAGTATTTTTCACATTTCTAAGTATTTTACTAGGAGCTCTGGTCGCGTAGTCTAAGGCACTTGACTGCTAACCAGAAGGCTGGTGGTTCAACCCCACCAGCCACTCCTGGGAAGGAAGGTTGGGCAATCTACTTCCGTAATGATAACTGCCTTGGAAACCCAAGGAGGGGTCACTATGAGTCAGGTCTGACTCCATGGCACATAACAACATAACAACAATAACAACAAAGTCTTTTACTTAGTCAAGTTTTCAAGTTATATTTTTCTAGAAATATAACTCTTTTCATATTCATTGGCTAAATTTGTTTTCTCCTATTATTTTTAATTTTCACCACAATAATAACTATTTTCTGTTTATTGCTAATATTCTTTATTTTGGCTAGTCATCATTGTCTTATGCTATGTTCCAAAAATATATTATGAAATTGGTGCAATTTTTATATTAATTTGGTAGGCTAAGTTTATGAGATCCTACAATTTGATTTTGAATTTCAGGTATATTTTGTTTCAGGATTACCTGGGCTTGACTCAGATCATATGTTGCTTTAGCCCTGTTCTGCACGTCTCTCAATTTTGGGGGTTCTGTGGGGTGCCTATGGCACCCTTTTCTTATTGCATTGTCACAAGTGTAGTGAAACAAGTATATTTGAATCTTCTGTTTGTGTTGTGTCTGTTTACATTGGCCAAAGAAAATAACATAGTGAATCCTACTTTTCTCTTACTTTTGGAAGGAATGCAAAGTCATATTGCAAAGGATATGGAAATAGGCTTGCTGAAAGGGAAGAGGACTTGAAGTACTTCTGGTGAAGATCAAAGACTACATCCATCAGTATGTATTACCCCATTGGGCAGATCTGCTGCAAAAAAAAAAAACCTCTTTAAAATGTTGAAGAACAAAGATGTCATTTTGAATGACCAAAGCCATGATATTTTCAATTGTCTCATATGCATGCAAAAAAATAGAAAAAGAATAAGGAAGACTGCAGAACAATTGAAGCATTATGGGGCTGGTGAAGAATATTGAATGTTATCACGGACTGCCATAAGAATGAACACATCTGTCTTGGATGAGGTACAGTTGGAATGGTTCTTAGAAGAGAGAATGGCCAGAATTCATCTCTTGTACTTGGATCATATTATCAGTAGGGACTGGTCCTTGGAGAAGTACATCACGCTTGGTAAAGTTGAGAGTCAGCAAAAAAGAAGACCCTCAAGTAGGTGGATTGACATAGTGTCTGCAACAGTGGACTCAAACATAGAATTTTGTTCTGTTGTTCATAAGGTCACTATGAGTCAGAAGCCACTCAACAGTTCCTAAACTAATGACGATAACATAAACATGAATTCAGGGAGAGGGAAAAAATTGGGAATAAAAATACAACCTACTACATATTTCCAAAGAGAAATCTGGGTGCTTTTACCAAAAGAAGAGCTGAAATATACTTGACTAGGGGAAAAAAATATCATATTAGATTTGTTTTAAAAAGTGCACTGGATATGTGATTCACTAATGGCTAGAACTGGGAAAAACAGTTTCTATGGGTTATATTTTGGGAAAAAAATAATTTTTTGCTTTTCTTTTGTGCATATTTTAGTTGCTAAAACACAAAACACGCTCCAGTGTAGTCCCTTGGAGTAGCATAATCTGATAACAGAATTTTCCAAGAATAACTTGTTACAAATAAAGCTGATCCTAGAAGGCCTCAGGGACAGGATAGCTCAGGGTATTTTCTTTTTTGTTTGCCTACACACCTCATCTTCATTGGGTTAAAAAAATTTTTCTGGAGTAATCATATTAAAATTTACATAATTTTAGGCATAAGAGGAAGTGACTCCTAAAATATGTCACATTTATTTGACTCATTATGACAGTTTTGAAGTCCTTTCACTCACAAACATTATCCACCCATTCTCCATTCCGCTTTAGCTTTCTAGTATGTAATAAACCCACTCCATTGAGTCCATTCCGATTCCCAGCGACCCTACGGAGTAAAACTGTGTCATGGGGTTTCAAAGGTAACGGTATACATAAAAATCATAGGATCATTATAAAGAAATTACTGTTGAAAAAATGGCAGTTTGCATTTAAGGTAATAGATGAATATCTTCCTCTTTTGGGAAATATTTTCAAGAGTTCTGTCCTTTGTTGTTGTTGTTGTTGTTAAGTGCCGTCGAGTCGTTTCCGACTCATAGCGACCCCATGCACAGCAGAACGAAACACTGCCCGATCCCGCACCAGCCCCACAATCCCTGCTATACTCGAGCCCATCATCGCAGCCACTGTATCAATCCATCTCGTTGAAGGCCTCCCCCTCTTTCGCCGACCCTCCACCCTACCAAGCATGACATCCTTCTCCAGGGAATGGTCCCTTCTTACAACATGACCAAAATAGGTGAGACGAAGTCTGGCCATTCTTGCTTCCAAGGAGCATTCTGGCTGCACTTCCTCCAGGACAGATCTGTTAGTTCTTTTAGCAGTCCATGGTACTTTCAGCATTCTTCGCCAGCACCACAACTCAAAAGCATCAACTCTTCTTCGTCTTCCCTATTCATTGTCCAGCTCTCACATGCATACAAGGTGATTGGAAATATCATGGCTTGTGTCAGGCGCACCTTAGTCCTCAAGGAGATATCCTTGCTCCTCAGCACTTGAAACAGTTCCTTCGCAGTTGACTTTCCCAATGCTACACGACGTCTAATGTCCTGACTGCTGCTTCCGTTGGCATCGATTGTAGAACCAAGCAATGTGAATTCCTTGACAACCTCAATCTTCTCTCCATTGATTGTGATGCTGCTCATTGGTCCAGTTGTGAGGATTTTTGTTTTCTTTATGTTGAGATGTAATCCATACTGCAGACTGTATTCTTCAACCTTCATCAGTAGGTGCCTTAAGTCATCCTCACTTTCAGCAAGCAAAGTTGTATCATCTGCATATCTCAGGTTGTTAATGATTCTTCCTCCAATCCTGATACCATGTTTTTCTTCATATAGTCCAGCTTCTCGGATTATTTGCTCAGCATATAGATTGAATAAGTGTGGAGAAAGAATACAACCCTGACGCACTCCCTTCTTGATTTTAAACCATGTAGTGTCCCCTTGTTCTGTTCGAACGACAGCCTCCTGGTCAAGGTACAGATTCCTCATGACTACAATCAAGTGCTAGGGGATTCCCATTCTTCTCAATGTTATCCATAATTTGTCATGATCCACACAATCAAATGCCTTTGCATAGTCAATAAAACACAAGTAAACATCTTTCTGGTATTCTTTGCCTTGAGCCAAGATCCATCTGACAACAGCTATGATATCCCTTGTTCCACGTCCTCTTCTGAATCCGGCTTGAACCTCTGGAAGTTCTCTGTCAATATACTGCTGCAAACGTTTCTGAATTATCTTCAGTAATATCTTACTTGCATGTGATATTAGTGATCAAGTGCTTTAGCCACTATGCTACCAGAGCTCCTTCTGTCCTTTAGTTAAGGGAAAAAATTCAAGAGATTAGACAGGGAGAGAAAGGGAGGATGGGAAGATAGGGGAGAACAGTGACATTTACACTCCTTCAAGAAGAGAGTAAAACTCTCTTAATGGCAGCCCTTATAAATTCACTTAGTATCTTGATTACCTGACCTCTATACTCTTGAGAGGAGCTCTGGTAGCATAGTGCCTAAGGCACTTGCCTGCTAACCAGACGGCTGGCGGTTCAAACCCACCAGCCACTCCTCGGAAGGAAGGTTGGGCAATCCTACTTCCGTAGTGATGTAGTGATACTGCCTCGGAAACCCAAGGAGGGGTCGCTATGAGTCGGGGCCCGACTCGACAGCAAACAACAACAACAACAACATACTCTTGAGGTCTATCACCTTTACCTGAATCTTCCTATTTAGGGCACGTTGTTAACCCAATACCTGATCACATTCCCAGAGTGACGTGGTACTATCTAAATATTTCTTAAGTTTCTTCTTCTACTGGCCTTTTACATATGTGATATGAGCACAATGGTTAGGACAATGCCTTGCACACTCTGTGTATTCTTTAAATTTTAAGGTAAGAGGAAAAATAGAAAAGAAAGTCTCTATTTTCAAAGAAAAACATATTTGACAAGTGGGAAACATACCTTATATATGTGGAGAACCTGTGTTTTTCTAAAAGGACACAATGGCATATACTGTTAGAAAACAAGAACTTGGCAGTAGAGTCCCATTTTAGAGATCCAGTGTTCTGTTTGTTGTGACTACCCTCTTGGGCTTGTCTTTCTCTTCATTCTTCTAAGTATGACAGTGATAGCAGCTGAATTTCATTGCAGCAGTTCTGAAATTGGAAAGCTCTGTGTTTTCCCCTTGGCTCCAAAGATCAAATTTAAATGCTGTTTCAGGCTCTGGCTACGTAAGGAGCCTACAGGATATATTCCCTCTTTACCATGGAGAACAGGCCTATCAAACATGTGGTAGAAAACCTAAGGGGGTTGGTTGTATACTAGAATTGGCCAGTGTAGTGAGCAGCTTGTCTCAACCCTTGTTGCAAACATGCTAATTCAGGCTTAGTTATGCTAAAACCTTGAAGGCCTGCCCTTTAAAAATTAAATCTGTACTTTCACACAATTATTGGCTGAATATAAATTACACTGAGGTTCTAACTAAAGCTTTGCTGCAGCTGTGAGGATAGTGAAGCATAGATCAGTTAGCTTAGCCTGAAAAACTGCCCCTGGCATGGGAGAAGTAGAACTTGTTCACATGTGTTTTGCTTTGCAGTGTGTCGAATTGCTGTCATGGCAAAGAACTGCTTCCTCAATAATATTTCAGGGCTCTGGGCTACTCTCTTTAAGGTGTGATCTACCTGAAAATTGACATATCAACTTTGGTCAGAGAAATTTTAGGGCTTCTAACCTATATTTCAAAATGATACAAAGTTACTGGTATGTTTGAATAATATTGTTTGAGTCTCCCACTATTTTTGGACTGGTACTAACAAATTATTGGCGTATGAGGTTGAACCATATGAAACTGCCTTTGTTAAGGACAAAGAGAGATGAAAACCATTTTTGATCTAAAAATTGGCCATTATGGTTTAAGTTAACCCACTGCCGTGGAGTTGGATCTGACTCATAGTGACCCCTCCTTGGGTTCTCCAGGCAGTATCACTACGCAAGTAGATTGCCCAACCTTCCTTACCAGCAGCAGCTGGTAGGTTTGAACCGCCAGCCTTCTGGTTAGTAGTCAAATGCCTTAGGCTCTATGCCATCAGAGCTTCCATGGTTTAAGTTAGTAGCTTCTATTTTTAAAACCACATAAGTAGGTCCTATTTTAATATTCTGAATATTTTAATCATTACATTTTTAATCAGCATCTGAATATAGATAGTAAGAAAACTAGTTCTTCTTTAATTCCCCTTTGGAAGTCCTACAGGTTTTGGCCACCTTTAGACCAATGGAGTCCTTCACAGGCCAGAGGTTTTCCTGTTACCCTTTTATTTACATTTCCCAAAACATGTATCCTGAAGGTTAGGGACTGACTGTTATTCCTCTTCCTCTGGCTTCTCTTTTATTGAGTGTCTTCATTCTGTTCTCTCTTCTTAATCGATGTACTCACATTACACAGAGAAAAACAAAAACAAATTTCAAAAAAGCTTTTTTATGATTGTGCATATCATAGATATGAAAGCATTTTGCAATATAATGCTTTATACTTAAACTGAAAGTGGTAGTTAAAGATAATATTCCCCAAATATGGTTGTAGGTAAATCTTTGTCCTTTCTTTTGAATGTCTTCTTCAAGATTGCTAAGGACAAAGAGATGAAAAAACTTCAAAATCAGTGACTCTGATTGTAGGATATATCCAATGGGAATGGTTATTATTAATTTATTCACTATTTTTAAGCATCTACCATGTGAAGAACATATATTCTGTCTTGCCGCACCTTGCCTGGTCTGTAATTATCTGTGCTTCCTTATCCAAACCCTGTTGAAAAACTCTGTGAAACCTCTTTGGCTTTCTGGAAATTCTTTGCTCAGAAACAAGGAGTTCCCTGTGCTGTATCTCCAGAGAACAGAGGTATGATGGTTGATGGCTGAATTAGGTTCAAACAGAGCCATAGAGCTGAGTGAACTGCCAACTGGAAACAGCTCTTTCCTAATTCTAATGAACTTCTTTATTTGTGTAATATTACCTTCAACTACCAGTATTGCTTTGGGAAAATTCTATTCTCTTTGGCAAAACAAGGTTAGAAAGAAGCCTCAGAGGACAAAATGTAGGGATGGAAATACCAAATAATATATAATGTTTAATGTCCAAACCATACTTTTTTCCACCTGCAATCTTTTGTTTTCTCAGCCCATGAGAAGGGTTTAAATGGAACACATTTTCAATTCAAGGCCTGAGAATACATTGTGCACATATCATATATAACAATGGCAGAGATAGGATAGAAGCCCTCTTGGGTTTCTGTGAGGAGTCTTTGTAGCACAGTGATTAATGTGTGTGTTTAATAACAACAAAGTAGGTAATTTAAACCCACCAGACACTCTGTGGGAGAAAGATGTGGCAGTCTGCGTCCATATATACTTATAGCCTTGGAAAGCCTATAGGGCATTTCTACTCTGTCCTATAGTGTAACTGTGAGTCAAAATCAACTTGAAGACAGTGGGTTCAGGTTGGATTTCTGTAATAGATAAATGTTAACAGAATGGATGGGTTTTGCATAGTTTCAGGTGTTAGTTCAATTTTTTTTTTTTTTCTCATAAGGTTAAATTCATTAAAAACCTATGATAGGCAGATGACACAGTCTTGTTAGCTAAAAGCAAAGAGAACTTAAGGTCTTGAAGCACTTACTGATGAAAATCAAAGACTATAGTCTTCAGTATGGATTATATTTCAACATAAACAAAACAAAAATCCTCACAACTTGACTAACAAGCAACATCTGATAAATGGAGAAAAGATGGTAGTTGTCAAGGATTTCATTTTCTTGGATCCACAATCAACACACAAGGAAATAACAATCAAGAAATCAAATGACTGGGCAAATGTGCTGGATAAGACCTTTTTAAAATGTTAAAAAGAAAAGATGCCATCTTGAAGACTAAAGTGCGCTTGAGCCAAGCCATGGTAATTTCAATTGCATTATACACATGTGAAAGCTGGCCAAAGAAGAAGGCAGACCGAAGAAGAGTCAATGCCTTTGAATTATGGTGCTGGTGAAGAATATTGAATATACTGTGGACTACTAGAAGAACGAACAAATCCATATTGGAAGAAGTACAGGCAAATTGCTCTTAGGAGCAAGGATTGAATGATTTCATCTCATATACTTTGGACTATTATCAGGAGGAACCAGTCCCTAGAGAAGAACATTATGGTTGGTAAAGTAGACAGTCAGTGAGAAAGAGGAAGACCCTTAACAAAATGGACTGCAACAATGGCCTCAAACAGCAATTATTGTGAGGATGGTGCTAGACAGGGCAGTGTTTTGCTCTGTTTTACATGGAGTTGCTATGATTTGGAATCTCTTTAGTGGCACGTAACAACAACTACTATACTCTTGTTAAAAGTTCTCTCATTTAATGAGCTATGGTATAAGATTAATGTCTTCTACCCAGAAACTTCCTAAAAAATGGAAGAACTTTTCTCTCTAGGGGTGTTGTAGCCAGGACATTCATTCTGCTTTTTGTTCATCAATTTTTAATCAATTCCATACTTTGTACATCATTATTGTTATTGATAGTAAGAATCACTCTCCTATATTTCACTTGGAAGACTTGAGAACATCATTTTGGTTTGGTGTAATTATATTACTAACATTATTAACTAAATATATGGCATAGGAATAAAATTCTTACATAAAAGTAGGGGTGCATTTTCAAGCAAAATCCTTTTTACTGTAAAACAACTGTATTCTGACAAAAATTACTCAAACAAATGCACAATTATCTAAACAGTCAAACTTTTTTTTTTTTTTTTGCCTTGAGATCACATTATGTTTAAAAAGCACAAACATTCCTTTGGAGATAGTTTCATTTGTTATTAGTCTGTTGATACTCTTTTCGCTATCACTAATCTCATTTTGTTAGTGGTCCATTGAATGTGTGCAGAGGTTTGCAGATTAGTTAATTACTTGTACAGTAAATTTGTGAGGGGCAGACAGGAATTAGAATTTGCAAGGTGTCATTTTCATAGGAAAATATTAGTTCGCTCTACCTCATGTGTTCAGGTGATTTACAATTTTTGCCTTTTAAGGAAAGTGAAGATTTATCAACCATTTTAATAGTTTTGGTATAACAGCATGACTGTGGATTTCTATGCCATCAAGGTCTTTGTAATTTTCAGATATACAAAACCAAACTCACTGCCATGCAGTCAATTCTGACTCATAGTGACCACGATTGGGTTTCCAAGGCTGTAAATCTTTACAGAAGTAAATTGCTCAGTCTTCCTTCCACAGAGTGGCTGATGGTTATAAAAGAGTGGTACAATTCATAAGGAGAGTATGAAGGGCCAAGGTACTAAGGAGAGGAATAAGCCAAGAAAGCAGAAATAATGTAAAATGATTTTCATGTAGGAGGGAGGACAAAAGGAGGGATATTTTACCATCAGAGTTGTGAGATGGAAGAAAAAAAGGACATTTTTTAATTTAATATGACTAGATATTTGGGAATGATGAAATATATAGAATGATACTAACATAAAACAAAGGGCTTCAGAAAAAAGGTAAAATAGCAGAGATATGAGAAGATATGTGTGGTTTCCTAGCCTTGTCTGTTCATTGTTGTGGTTGCTTACAAAGATTTCATTAAAGGCCACAGAGAAACAAAGAGAAAAAATTAGGTCAGTTAGAAATCTAATAATACTCAATTTATTTCGGTATCTGGTATTCTAGATCTAGGTCTTGGACCAAATCCCAAGGGCAATCTACATAGTTTCTTAAACTCCACATCATTCAGCAAGAGCAGTGTTTGTGCAGCTGATGCCAGGACAGAATCAAAAAGGTATAAACTGAAAATCTGTATTGAATTAGTGAGGTGGGACCTGGGACCTCTAGCCTGTACTAATTTCACTTAGAGTAGGAATTTCCCTGAAAGAAACAGTCTCAGGATATAATAAGCAGAATCAAATTCAAAACTAAGAGTATTTTAAAAGGTTCTACTATTAACCATGAAAGGAGTGCTGGTGGCGCAGTGGCTAATGCATTTAGCTGTTAACCAGAATATTGGTGGTTTGAACCCACCAGCTGCTCCCTGGGAGAAAGATAAGGCACTCTGCTTCTGTAAAGATTTACAACCCTGGAAACTGTTTGGGACAGTTTACTTTGTCCTATAGGGTCACTGTGAGTTGGAATAGACTCGCTGGTAGTGGATTTGGAATTCTGGTATTAACCATAGATTTATAAATAAAACAAAGACTTGAGTAGAAAGAGCTAAGCACAGAAAATGAAAGAGTCTTAGAATAGATTCTAGTGTTAATTACTAAACTTTCATAATTGGGGTATCTTTTAAGCTGAGACGTTAGTCTTTTGGACATGGTTTCTTTTGTTAGTCTCTGGTATGAATTGTCTCTTACCCTACCATACTAATCAAAACTCTTTTTTTTTGGGGGGGGGGAAGCATCAGTGATCCATATACATGCTACATTGTTCAATGCAGATAATCTAAAATCTCTAAATTCAATCTTTATGAGTTTTTTGCCTCAACATAGGCTTCTTCTAGAATGCTATTATAGTTCTCGGGTTTCTCAATACTGTTTGCTATTGCAAAAATATACATAATGAAAGAAGTGTAGGAAATCCAGAGGTTTGTACACTTCTTTCTCCTTATATGTAGACAGACAAATTTTTATTGCAAAAGACCTTCTAAAAACACTCATTGCTTGTGGCTGTTACCTGAAACTAAAGTTTTAAGAGATCCAGCTGAAGTGAAATGGCAGAGAAGATTGAGGCTCTATTGTTAGCCAGAAGGCTGGTGCTTTAAACACACCAGCCATTCCTGGAAGGAAGATTGGGCAATCTACTTCCACAGATAAACCATCTCAGAAACCCAAGGAGGGGGTGGCTATGAGTTGAATCAACTTGATGGCAGTGAGGTTTTTTTT
>NW_006921830.1:4956990-4973160 GCF_000298275.1 Orycteropus afer afer
ACCAGAGCTCCCAAATTGCATTAGAGTAGCCCATAATATGTGAGTTTACATTTATTTTCATATAGCAAAGTTAGAAGCTAGGGTCAATTATAATTTTGTTGATGTATATTTTTTATCTTAAGTTCTATATTCAGGGTGAAACGTTGCCTAAACCTCTTAATTTTTTGGGGGGGGGTTTTGTTTTTTTTTTTTTTTTTGGTATTCATATATACATTATGTTGTGGTTATTTCTTGCCTTTCAATTTAAACTATCTTTCCAGCCACAGTGGCTTAAGGCTAAAAGTACCTCATTAAACACTGTGATGTCTTATTCAGCCTTTACCATTGAAGTATCCTATTCAAATGTAATTTCAAAAATAATTATTAAATACTCATCTATGTGCTGTAAGGAACTCTAGTTGTGTAGTGGTTAAAGCATTCAGCTGCTAACCAAAAGGTTGGAAGTTTTAACCCCCTTGTCATCCTGTGGAGAAAGATTAGGCATAGGCAGCCTGCTTCCTTAAAGATTTATATCCTTAGAAACCCTCTGGGTCAGTTCTACCCTGTCCTATAGGGTCACTATGAGTTGGAATCAGCTCCACGGAAGTGGGTGTGATCTATGAACTGTGTAGTGGCCAAATGCAAGTTAAGGAGATTAACATTAATAATACAATATAGTACCGGAGATAAAAATTAAAAAAAATAAATAAATTAAGCATTGTAATGAGACCTGTCAAAAAGAGTATAGCACGAAAAGACCTGAATTTGTCTATAGTCTCATTACAGAAGCACATGTTTGAATGTCGCAGGATTTCTATCCATACTCAATGGTAAGTTTCACAAATGAAGAAGTGTCATGGGACACTTGCAAGGTACTGGAGTTAAGCCATTATGATGACAGCCTTAGAAAACAATACTGTGGATAAAATAAATATGTAAGTATAGCTACGATTTTTTAAAATTTAGATAATTTTATTTCCTAAGATTTAGGCTATAATAAAAGAATGCGATAGTAGGCACATCTTGGCATAAATCTTCAAAATTCTGGGAAAACATATGTAGCTTTCTCAAAGTAATAGTTTCAATCAAATGAATTGTAGTTGGAGTTCCAATATACCCAGTTTCTCTAAATGAAGCAGAAAAAGAGGCCAGATATTTCACATCTTACTCCCTCCTCCCCTTGGCCTACCTCTCTTCTCCCACCTACTCTTGAGTTTATATTGCCTGTTGCTGTTGTTAAGTGCTGTGGAGTTGGTTCAGACTCATAGGACCCTATATACAACAAAACAAAACACTGCCTGCTCTGATATATGAATACACTATATTAGTGTATGCATTCATTTATATACACACACATATACAGTGTACAATAACTGTAACAACTAAAGCAATTCTAATGCTATGCACACAATGAGTCTTATTAAAGAGTTGATAAAATAAGAAATTTTGGTGAAACACCAAGTATGTGGAAGACCTGTGTTCTTGATGACTTATTTTTGGGACAGTAGATATCCAACTATTGCTATTACAATTAATTAAATCTCCATTCAACAATATTTGTTATAAGTTTTATTGCCAACAATTTTTTATGATTATCCTGAACAAATAATGGAACATAAGTTTTGAAATCAGTTTTATAAATTAATTTTATAAATACACAGTAACTGGATACTCTAGTGTATTCTATAATTCTTCCTCACAGCCTGCAGGCCCAAATTCAATACTCTTAAGTTTTCATTATTTTGTTGTTTTATAGTAGCTACCAGAAGAACTAAATAATTTTCTTTTACCAGATAGTTGAAAATTGTTGGTTGTTCCTTCAAGTAATGTAAACGTAGAACATTAGCAATGTCGGCATTATTTAATGTCTGTAAGATTTTAAGTTTTTATTGGGTCCAGAGTTCTTTAACAGTGTTTTGAAATCATGATTTCTGCTGCTCATCATCACTATTATTCATAAGTATTAAATATTTCTAATCTAACAGGCATTTTATTTGTCTATCTGATCTATTTAGCTATCTACCATCTATCTATCCTCTCTCTATGTCTAAACCTATCTATCTGAAATCTGAGTTCATATAATGTCAGATGAGAGGGACATATGATGGAAAAGAACATCCCAAGAAAAGACTCATTATGGAGCATTGGTGCAAACTGTGGTCAGCCTTCATGATGCAACTCTCTTTTTGGGTACTTTGAGGTCTATGGGAACTTGAACTTGAACTTCAACATTTTTAATTTATCCCTTTCCCAGCTTTCCACTAAAATGGGAATAGCTCTAAGAAATCAAAGCAATCATTTTCCTACAAAACAGATTTGCTCAGGAAACAGAATAAACTTTTAGAAAATAAAACTTGTTTTCCTCACAAAATGTGTTCCTTACATGTTAAAAGAGTAGCTAACAACATGATATAATAAATCAATGGAACTGGATCAAAATTGTTGAATTAAACAAAGGGGGTTGAGTAATAAGGTTGAAAATTAAACCAGTGGAGATAAAAAGCTGGAGAAAAGTTCTCCAAACTCAAAATAAATGTGAAAGATGAGATGAAGAGAAAAGATGCAACAGATATGATATAAATATATATTTGAAAAAAAATTCCAGATTGAGAAAGAAAATCCAACGCAAGAGAGATGATAATTAAATAAATAAATAATGATATTGTATTCTCCTGAATTTGCAAGACTTGAATCCTTAAATTGACAAGATTTATGAAACAAGAGTCAAAATTAATCTAATAAATTTTACATTTGCATGTGTCCTGAAATTTTGTTTACATTTAAAATAAATGAAATGTATTCTACAAGCATCTGGATAGGAAGAAAATATAGGTTAACCAAAAAGAAAGGGTAATCATGGTGATTTTATACACCTTGCACAAGAGATTAACATTGAGAGAGTTGCCTCAGATCCAAGAACTTCATGTCTGGATTTAAGGACTACAGAAGAACATTCTTATACTGCTCACATCCTATCCCTGCAGACCATATTCAAAGAAAGGCATAAAAATGACAATCTAATGAAAAAATAAGTTGTGCTGGCAGGGGGCACTGAAGCCAATTAAGGAAAGACCTGTCTTATAAATTAATGCAAATTTACAAAGAAATTTCTGAGTTAGAAAATAAATGATTATCAAATTAATAATAAGATTCTAACATTTCAAATTTTATTTAAAAGCATGAGAAGAGAATGGTGATTTACTGGGTGGGAACTATGAGGAAGAACATGCATGCTAAATATTGAGTGCTGTGCTTGCAGAGTTCATAGATTGTGTTTATTTATTTCAACTGGTGATTAGAAAAAAAAATGTTAAGTATATATAAGGATGAATTGGCTAATCACTAGATTAAATCACTAGAAATAATTTAAAAAAGGTACAAACTGAAAAGATTATAAAATAGAACAGAAGGAATAATCCCAATTTTACAGAAATATTTTATGCATATTTAAATAAAATGATATACTCATATTTATTAATTTATTCCCCTGAGGTATATAATTATCTTTAAATATGCATGCCACATAATTATAGTTTCTATACTTTTTATTTTATAAATTTTCAGCAATAGTATGAAACCATTGCTGTTATCAACTGTATAAATCATACAAAACAAATGATAAAATAATCAATGTATTTTTTTCCTATATTGTCAAACTTCAGTTCACACAATACAATAACATGATTTAATATACCTAAAGGATTTTAACTGATAGAGTATTTTCAGTGTGAGGATGAAAAGATAAGTTAAACTTGATTATTTTTGAATGATTTAATTTATTTTTAATTCAATACCTTTTTATGTATAATGAAAGTGTCATTTATTAAAGAAAGAGCAATTTAATTGTGCATCATATATTTGACTTAAGACAAAATGGGAATTGAGAGTAATTGATATAACATGGAAATTGAGAGAAATAGCCAAGGTGAGATTTAAAATAATACTAAAATATAAATGTATGCATTCAATTTTATCTTAAAGGAAGATATTTCTTTCAAAAAAAATGTTCAAAGAAATTTTGTTTCTTTTGATTTTCAGTCTTTCCTCGGACTGGTGCATGAGTTCAGGAAGGAACATCTATTCAGTATATCTTATGATATTTTAATTTTAATATTTTTTGTCCATATGTTAATGATTCAGTGAGATATAATGTTTAGGTTTTGCTCTGCTATTGCAATTTCAACATGAAGAATGAGGTAAGAGATAACAGATGTCTTTTCAGTTTTTGGCAGGAAAGAGCTTACCTCAAATTCTGGTCTGATTTAAGGTCTGTTTAAAACTGATTTGTCACCTGGTTATGGATTCCTCACTACAAATGAGGAAACTCATTTTAGGATGAAAATCTGCGTATTGGCTACAATTGAAATTAGATTTAAGAATTATAATGCCAGTATTGGAAGTTACATTGCAATAGAAACAGGATTACATCTAACCCTTAAACTTGTTGCCATCATGTTGATTCCAACTCACAGTGGCCTTATAGGACAGAGTAGAACTGCCTCCTAGGCTCATTACATAAGCTGGGATCATTACATGAGCAGACACATCTTTCTCCCATGGAGCTCTGGTGTGTTTCAACTACTGACCTTTTGGTTAGCAGATGAGCATTTAACTATTGTGCCACCAGAACTCCCTAACTCTTACAAAAGTCTTTTCTTTTTTAGCTTTTTATGATAAAATATTTTGTATACCAAATTTTCCTTAGAAGAGTTAAATAGAGAAAAAACAAAACAAAAAAAATCTTAAGAGCTGAATGTGCCAACACTTATTTTGGTCCATGGAAATTGCATTTGTCACCCACTCTTCCCTTTCCAATATCCGCCCACCACAAGACTGACTCAATAGGTGGAGCAGGTGTCATGAATTCCATTGAGCTCATGAAGTGTTGAATGTTGCTCACACTGCAAGTCACTTACTATGCCCTTCTTCTTCAACTCCTGTGGGGACTCTTCACTCTGTGTTGACGTATACATGAGTTCAAACAAAGTCACCTTGTGTGGGTTTATTTCTTCAAACTCTGATTACTGAAGTAAATGAGTCAGGCAGTTTAAGAGACATGGTGATACTTTTTGACCAAACTTCAGTTACAGAGAGTTTTTTCTAATTTATTTCTTTCTACATTGGTGAAACATAGGCTTACCACTTATTAAACTTAATAGCTTCTAAAACTGGAAGTTCTTTTCTTCAAAATTGTACCATATATGAAATAAGTTTTACCATGTAAAGTTTAGAGAAATATTTGAGGAAATTCTTGGATATTTTTTTATATTAGTTTACAAAAAGTTATGGTGAATTAGTGTTTTAAACCTGTAGATTCTTACTCTATAAGCAAATGTCCACTTTCTTCAGTAAGATTTCCTATGCTTAAGAATTATTTTTCTTTATACTGAATATTATTATGAAACATTATTGCATAATTAAGAAAATAAAGCCAAATCAAACATATTTGTAGTAACAGGAGCATGGACAATACCCTAAACTCAACTGTAGCCTGTTATTTTAGCCTCTATTTTTTAAAAAGATAGTTTAATGAGTTTACATTAACTTTAGAGCCGTCTTAGTGTAGGACACATGGGGTCAGGAGAAAGAGTTACTTAATTTTCACCCTATTCCTTCAAGTTTAACACATATTATTAGGGTCTAAAAGAGGTAAAATTAAGAAAGAACCCAAAAGTTTCAGTTTATTCATCTGTAAATGCAGATAAGAATAAAAACTGTATAGGAATATTTTGAGGGTTTAATGAGACAGTGTATTTTAAATGCCTGATATTATCTAGTTCATGGGTGTTATAAAAAAGCTTCCTCTGTTTCTGATCACCCTGTGTTAGAAGTGATAACCACTTATGAAATAAATATTCTAAAGAAGCATGAAGGATGGAAACCTAGATAATTCACAGACAAATGCGTATACAAATCAGTCTCTGATGATCATCTATATTTTAAATAGTTGAAATGCATACTGTCTTTCTCACTCATTGCAAATGACTTTGAGTGAATTATTTACTTTCAAAAGTTTATTCAATATTAAAATGGCTACTATGACATTTAAAAATAGTAAATAATTGTCCAGGAGCATCCTTAAAAAATATGATGCAATTGAAATATACTAAAAAATTAGAAACCAAACCAGTTGCTATTGAGTTGATTACAACTCATGGTGACCCTGTGGTACAGTGAATAACTTGGTATGGCTCTTCTAGCCATGGTCTTGTGACTCCCACTGGATTACTTGGTGGAAATATGCAAATGAAAGGTGCTTGTTCTCCTGAAGAGGATTGGATAACTTGTTAAAAATATAAATAATATACAAGGTGCTCTTATAGGAGGGGGCCAAGAAAATAGGGTATAAGGCCAAGAAAATAGGGTGTAGTCCCTAATGTTGGGACTAATCAGTCTTGTCTTTCAGGCTTAAAGTGTGCCCACCTAGAAGCAGAAGAGGGGATCTCACTGGCATTAAGAGAAAAAAGCTTGAGCAGGAGTGGGGTACATTCTTGGACCAAAGATCTCTGCACTGAGATGGCAGAGAGTCAACAAAGAGATGGCAGCTGCAGAACCAAGAAAGCTGCAGGAAATGGTGGGCTTGCTGGCTCATGGAACAAGAGAGCTGAGCGCCTTTAGTCAGGAGGCTTGCTGGCAGAGTGGGGTGTACCCAGGTTCCCCAGTCAGCAGAGCTAAAAGAGCTTTGTAACACTTGTCTGAGCAGAGATCAGGCCCAGAGACTGAGGAGGAACAGAGGCATGTGTGCCTTTAAGTATGGTCAAAGGGAGGCTGTCCTGATCAAAGGATTGTATCCTGAGTGCTTCTGAGGCTGAATTGCAGCCTGTTACTTCCCTAATAAACCCCATAATCGTGGATATTGTCTTTGAGTCTTTGTGGCCATTGCAACATATTATGGAACCCAGCAGAAGTAGTGAGTGCCATGGAGGGATGACTGGTGTCAGAATTACTAAAAAGGTTAGAAGGTGGCAGCATGTCTGGCCTCCTAGGAATCAGCTTTGGGCTGTTGGTGTTGATCCTTCTCTTTCCCTCTTAGGAAGTTTGAGGAAGTTGGAAGATGTTGCCTCCATGTCCTTTCTAGAGATTTCATGTGTGTCAGAATGGAATTATGTTCCACAGGGTTTTCATGTCTCTGACCTCTCAGAAGCAGATTACCATGCCTTTCTTTTGAGGAGTTTCTGGGTGGGCTTGAACTGCTCATTTTCTAATTAGCAGCCCAGTGCTTAACCATTTCCATCACCCAGAGACTCTCAATAATGTGATATCCAGGTTAGATTTCTTAGTGTTGAATCATTTTACAATACTAAATTTTACTAGGGAGCTCTGGTGTTGTAGTGCCTAAGGCATTTGACTGCTAACCAGAAAGCTGGCATTTAAAACCCACCAGCCACTCCTCGGAAGGAAGGTTGGGCAATCTACTTCCCCTCACATTATCCTCTATGCTTTCCCTTTACTCGTCTGTTGGTTGAGTGTGAAGGAGTCCTGGGCCCTAGAAAATGGCTGAGTTACACAAAAGAAGTACCATAGACACTTATTTTATAGAATAGAGCCTCCAAGCTGCCCTACACTGGCCTGCAATGTTAGACATAAATTCATTTTCATTGTGTGAACCTTCTAAGGTTTTGTGATACCACCTTGGAAACCCAAGGGGGGGGGTTGCTATGAGTCGGGTCCAATTGGACGGCAGTGGGTTTTTTTTTTTTATGTTTAAATTTTACTAGACTTCTCTTTCTCTCAATATTTATCAAAACATGCCAATGTCTAGTATTACAACATAGGCAAAATACATTTTTTGAAAATTGTGTTCCATGAGATACACAGGTATCTTTACATGTTTGTATCAGTTGGCTAATTCTGCAATAATTATGTACAGTAAACTTTACCACAAACACAATAGTTTACAACCACAAATTTATTCTCACACTCACACATAGTGGGTTAATTGCAGTTCAGCTGAGGTAGGTTGAGCTAAACTGGGAGACTCTGAGGCTGTGTATTGACTGGGTTTGGCTTCTGATTCACGTGTTCTCAGGTTTTGGTCTACTTCTCATGTCTTTAATCCTCCTTTGACCAGCAGTTAGCTAGGGTATATTCCTCTCAAAGTTAAAAGAATGAGTGCAAGAGCAAACCAAACTTCCTAGTCATATTTAAAGCTTCTGTTTGTGTCATATCTGCTAACGCATGCTGACCAAAGAAAGTCGTGTGGTCAAAGTCAGTATCAGTGAGCTGGGGAATATACACTGTTCCCTCCTGTGAGAAGTGCTACAAAGTCCATGGCAAAAAGTATGGATACAAGGAGAGAGTGAAGAATTGGAAACAATCATACAATCTACTACTATGTTTGACAAACTTTTCTTTCTGATGCATCACTTAAAGTATAATTCCCTTGCTGGTATGTGGTCCCATGTGACTGAGTGATGCCAGTAAAATGTGTTTATAAGTGGTGAGTGCCAATCCCATGCTTGGTTCATATGAAACCCCTCACACATTATCCTTTAATGCTCTCCCTTTACTCATCTGCTAGTTGAAAGTGAAGGAGTCCTGGGCCCTAGAAAATGAGTTACACAAAAGAAGTATCATGGACACTTATTTTATAGAATAGAGCCTCCAAGCTGCCCTACACTGGCCTGCAATGCTAGAGATAAATTCATTTTCATTGTATGAACCTTCTGAGATTTTGTCATTAGTTGTTATAGCACTTAGTCTACCCTGATGAAAAAACAACAATTAACCTCTTTAAAACTATGCAAACATTCAAAGGCCTTAAATATCTATATCTATATCTATTTCTATATCTATATCTGTATCTATCTATCTATCTATCTATTACCCTCAACTCAATTATACTTCCTAGATAAGAGATTGTTCTCAACAATTCTATCAGGAATAAAGTTGGCAGCTCAAAATCCACTCAGAGGTACCCTGGAAGAAAGACCCATTGTTCTACTTCTGAAAAATTAGTCATTGCAAACTCTCTGAGCACACTTCTACTCTGAAACACATGAGGTCACCATGAGGTGCAACTGACACCATGGCAACTGGTTTGTTTTTTTTTTTTTTTTTTTTTGAGGAGGACATGTCTTTGGCAGGTTGAGTGTAGAGTATGGTAAGAAACTGTTTTTCATAATGTCAGGATGGATTTTAGAGGTTATGCACTAATGTTTAAAAGCATTCTCAGTTTAAGGTTTTGGGACTAAGAGTTAGAGAGAAATTTCAGGAATTAGGGAGAAACTTTATTTTCAAATATAAATAACCCATCAACAAAACTAATACACATGGAAAAAATTCAAATAGTATAAAAGGGAACACAAGAGTAAGTCTTCTTGACTTTGCCTCAGATAGAAGCAGTGTTAACGGTTTCTTCTGTACATTCTTAGAAAAATTACTCTGCATAGATCCCCTACACAAGGATTCTCTTATTTATGATTATTATTAATGCAGGTATGAGGAATTATCCCTGCACTTTTAAGAATTGAACACTAGACCTATACCTTGTTCATCCACTGCTGTATAACTAATGCCAGATGGTACCTTGACAATATCTGAGGTGATGCTGTGTGACAGTACCTATTGTGATGATCAGAATTTATGCTTCAAAGATTTTATGACTTGCAGAAGATGCCAAAATTCTGTTTAACCAAAAATAATATGTTGCCCCTAAATGAAATGTTAAAATATTCAAGTTTGCTTTGATTTATTTCTACTTGGGAATACAATCTGGAATTTAGGAATTTAAAATTTCTGTAGCAAAATGACTCACGTTTTCAGGTAAAATTATGTCATTTTTGTCCGTAGAGAAACAAGCATGCATACATAATCTGATTTGAACAATATCACTCACTTCTCTGTAGGTATCTCGGGTTAGAGTACCTTTTCCTTTGGGTGACAGTCTTTTGTGCACCTTTATCAATGCCCTTGGTTACTGCTTAGGGGCCTCAGAGTCCAGTTCCCTGGATCCCGAAAAACAATACTTCGTATGAGGAGGGATTGTGAACGGTCTTTTGTACCACAGCGACCAGATGGCTTTGAGATTTTGAAGAAGCTCCGTGTGGGGGTTGTTGGATTTAGGGGCAGATTTGAAACCATATGGGGCTGTTTTCGTCCGGAATAGTTAAAAATTTATAAAGATGAATGACTAAAAATAAACACTCTGGGGCCGGGGCTAGGGGAAGAGCAATCCCTAAGCTTTTGGAATACTGGGTTCTTGGCTTACCGTTATAAAAATGTGAATGCCTCCCGTCTCTTCCCCTTTCTCCTCCTCCTGTGACCCTCCATCACTTTATTTCCTGCTTGCTTCTTCTTCTTCTTTTTTTTCCCCCCTGAATGGGGACTTTATAATTTTGTTGTTTACTGTCTGTGGTGAAGGGACTGTTACTGTCATGTCTGTTGAAAGGCTGCCATGGAAAGGGTAAGCCCAGTCATTTGTTTTTTATTGAACCTCCTGCTCTACGCTAGCAAAGCCCTAAATCATACCCTTGTTCTATTAGACAAAGTAAGAGACAAAATGGGTATTTAAAGCAGGGGAAATAAAATGTAACTCAAAAATACCTAACAGAATTGTTTATTTTACTCTCACCTTTAATCACAAGTAGAATTATTCTTTATTCACAAATACAGTGAATCTAAGCTTTTAGCTGAGCGTTTAGTGGAACATCTACCCAGTAAGCTTTGCTTATGTTGCAGACAGCTACCCTGAGGAGTGATTTGAATTTAAATGTGATTCCCTTATTAGTTTCTGCTAACTGCAAATATCCCAGGCACTTAATTAAGTGGCTGAGTAATGTATGAATGCTCACTTCTGCTTGTCATGCAGAACAAAGTGATGTATTTATATTCCATGCACAAAATGAAATTTAATGACACGGGCAACAGTAATTTAGAAAACCTTTGTTTTTATTGTCCTTGTTTTTGCTTAAGCAATTTCTACGCTTTGTCATAGTTTGGCCAGCACAGTGATGTAAGACTTGGTCCAAATGCTAGCTGCTGGCAGGTGAAATTTAGTAATAAACCAGAGATTCTTCTGTGCTACCTAATGGCTTAAAACATTGGTGGGTTTTCACTAACTGTGTTATTTTGCCTTTTGTTCCTTTCTCTAATTTTTAATTTAAAAACAAAGAATAGTTACTTTATGGCAATTTAGTCATTGAAACAGAAGGGAGAGTTAGATTTTGCTACGATTTGAATGGATACATTTGTTTACAAAGTAAACAGATAAAAAAACAGAGGTAGTAAACCTTGAACCTTGAAAATCATAGAGTAATGATTTTGAGGTTATGTTTCCTGATACACAATTTTGAGACCCTTTTGATATCTATAGATTTTCTAAAATTAATATTTATTTTTTACTTCAGGAACCTGAAAATTCAAGATTTTTTTTTTTTCCTGGTCTATTATTCAAGGTCAGTCCCAAAACCACACAATAGTCCCTCTATCCCAGTTTTGCTGGGTCTCTATAACACTCATATAATGCTTCAAACACCTTTAAATTAAATGTGTATGTTTGTGTTTTGTCATTTTAAAGTAGGCTGTGCATATGGTTGGTCATTTAGACAGCTGTTTGATTAGTCAGATGGTGCTATTGTCGTGCAAAGCAGAAAGAATTCCTGTCCCCTCTATTTCAGCTCCTTTGCTCAGTGTCCAGGGTTGGGAGGCTCTTTTAATTAGAATCTCAGCTCTCTGACTGTTCTGGAAATCCTAACCTCAATTAGTGTGCTCTTTCTGTTTAGACAATTTCATTTGTTTCCTAATAGACTTAGGTAGATAGTGAATTGAGTTGAAGTTGTAATATAGTACTTTCCAGTACAAAATATATTTTGTATGCTGAGTTCTGTGCCCCCGAGAAAGCTGCAAAATTCATCTTAACTATAATTCCTGACTCTGTGGGGGGAACTATGTATAAATGATGGGCCCCTGCTTTCACACACCTGCAGTCTCTTTCCTGTCAGATCAGACACACTCTACCCACTCCCCCTAACCAATGCAGAATGACATCAGGCTTTTGGGGAGATGCAGCACAGTTCCTGTCAGAGAAACCATACTGTACATTGAAGTCTTGGCAGTGCTATTTCTTGGTGCCTTAATAATCATAAACTGCTGTTCCATGTGAAATGATTCTTGCATTCCACAAAAATCATCTATTTGATGATATTCCAGTCTTACTTTTCAGCTCTTCTCTTATCAAACTCCTAATTTTAGGTGTGCTGACAAGTCTCTTAGCAAGAGGAGAAAACACTGGAAATGCAGCAAAAATGCAAGGAGCTGTTCAGATCTGATTTCTGCGTGCTTGGGCTTGATAGACTTGCTCACTCTGGTTCTGAATTCAAGTCTGTCTCAAACTCTTCACCCCCTCTTCAGCATATGTGACCTTACCATATGCCCCTGACTGGAAAAAAGCCCAGGTTGGCTGCCTAAGATGAGAGTCCACATTTGTTAAAGGGAGGGACCTCAGAAAGAGGCTGACAGTGTTCCTTTAGCCAGCAATCCCTTCAGGGAAAAGAAAGGCTCTCCCTTACACCTGCTTTTATGCTACAAACTATTAAACTCCAGCTGGAAGTGACCCCTGCCAGTGACAATAACTTACCTTTTTTTCCTCCAGCTGTAGTGGTCAGGTGGTAGATCTTACCCATCTTGACAGAGAAATTTACTCCTTTTTTTTTCTTTTTCCTTTTGGTTCCTTTATATAAAGAGCAGTATCTCTCAATATTCATTTAATCAGTAGTGACAAGCCCCCTTTGACTGCTCACTTCTCCAGTGAGGCTTCAAGCTTTTAGGCATCAAAATTAGTAAGGCTCACTTCTGGGTGGTCCAGTTTGTTTCTCAGTGACATGAGAGTATTGCCTGGGGTGTGCACTGTGTGAGGCTTGTCAGCTGAGATATAATTTTGCTCTTTTGATGGATTTTTCCAACTATTTACCATCAGCTAGAGAGTCATGAGAAACATGCACCCTCCCTTTGTCTCTCCTCCTAACCACATTGAATTCCTTTCTAATTGAAAATCTGAGCACAGCACCATAGGAAAATATCAGAATTGAAAAATATGACTACATAATCAGTTCATACATGTGTCTGGTGCTTAAATCTTAGTCACAATACCTTTCTGGCTGTCATCTAGCCTGGATTTGGATACTTTCAGAAACAGAGAACTCATAATCTTCAAAAGCAGCCATTTCAGTCTTTGGACAATACTGTTGGATAGATGCTGTTCTTCCAACACACAGTCACGTGCACACACATGCACATGCACAGATTGAGCCTTTGCCACCAGAGCACCTCTGTCATTTCTTTGAGTTGTGTACTTAAGAGTTTGGAACATAGATGTAAGGCATGATACTTAACTGATTCTTGTAAGGTCGAGACCCACCTCTCCTAATCTATTTGTCTTAATCTGAGTCCCTGGTCACACAAATGGTTAAGTGCTTGGCTACTAACCAAAAGGTTAGCAGTTGAAATCCACCCAGAGAGACTCTGAAGAATGACTTGGTGATCTACTGCAGAAAGGTCACAGGCATTGAAAACGCAATGGAACACAGTTCTAGTCTGAAGTTCATTTGGTCGTTGTGAGTCGGAATCAACCTGGAAGCAATGGGTTTGGTCTTCGTTTTGGAATCTGATATTCAAGTATTTGTTCTCCCCTCATAATCTGATATATGAAATTTAATTAGTACTTATATATTGAGAGTCAGTATAGCATGGTACTGAAGTAGCATTCTGGGCAGGTGAACCTGAGTTCTAATGTTGGTGCCCCTGTTTAAACAACTGTTGAAACATTGAAGTAGTTACTAAGTCTCCCTGAGCTTAAGCTCCTTATCTAAAGGAGAGGTAGTATCCTTTTCATAGAGAGTGGTTTTCAGGAGTATGTGGGACACAATAGAAAAGATGCTGTGCACAATATTGTGCATATAGCAGGGGTTTAATAAATATCATTATGATTATTATCATTTCCATTCCTGTATTGAAATAAATGGTCAAACTATCAATTAAGGTTGAAGCAAGGCCAGATACTTTTAATATATGTCTACATACTTCTGGAGGAGCTCTGGTAGCATAGTGCCTAAGGCACTTGACTGCTAACCAGAAGGCTGGCGGTTCAAACCCACCAGCCACTCCTCTGGAAGGAAGGTTGGGCAATCTATTTCCATAGTGATACCTCCTCGGAAACCCAAGGAGGGGTCGCTATGGGTCGGGTTTGATTCGGCAGCACATAACAACAACATAACAACATACTTCTCAGGTTGGTGCAGATCAATTTAATAACATCTGAGCATGATTTTTGACATAGTTTGCTGCCCTACCATCCATATATATATTTTTTTTCTCTATTTTATCCACCAGGTTATGTTAGGAGAGTTTTTGGAATCTGCCATCAATAGTCTGAGGATAACTGTTACTTGTTCTCCACCAAGTTAGATTATTAAGATTTTTTTCTTTTCATTTAAGTCCTTCATGTATTAATTTTCCTACAATGTTTTCTAGAAAATATTCAAGCAGATTTTACCTATTTTCTATTTTTTTAAAACTATAATTCTATTGCTATCTCCATTTCTCTGTCTTTAGTAGTCTTCTAAGGTCACTTACCACCCCATTAATCTTTTTTGCAAGTTCTTCCCCTACACTGGCAGGTGCTCTTTAGGCCTCTCCTCTCATGAATGCTGTTCCAGGATTCTAACAGCCAAGAGTAAGATCAACTAATTTCACTTTGCTGAATGGTAAGGAGATAGCTACAACATTTTTATCTGAAGCCTCAGATAGCTTTTTGTTTTGTTTTGTTTTGTTTTAGAACTTGAGATTTGGAGAAGTGATCTGATGAAATAAAATTTTACAGATGGCAAATGTTTTTATGGCAACTCAGGACAAGCTCAAGTGATACTTGGAAAGCAATTTCATTAACCATCAGAATGTAAAACAAAAGAAGGAAAATGTATTGAGCAGTATGTGCCAGACTTATTTCATAAATCTTGTTTCATTTGATTTTTCCAAACAACCTCCTGATGTAAGATGATATTATTGACATTTTGAACATGAGCAAACTGAAGTAAGAGAGATTAGGAACTTGCCTAAGACACTTATGCAAGTAAACAGGTAGCAGAGCCTAGATTCAAACTAAAATTTCCTGAATCCCAATTTATTCCAGATTTCATTTAGCTACTATAGACTTGAAGGATCCTGGATGATACAGTGGTTAAAGCACTCTTCTTCTATCTAACAGATCAATGGTTTGAACCCATCAGAGAAGGATGAATGTATCAAATAAATAAGTCAAATATACATACATGTGGAAATATGGAATTTCATAAATTAGTGACAATTGCTATTTAAATCTTATTAAGTGGTCTGGAGGGAAGTATACTGAACATTTAGAAGATTTTATTTAGAAATTACTTTAATATATTGTATACACTATCAATTTAGGAAAATAAATCTCTGTTTCCAGACTAGAGTCAATGTTTTGGGAGCTCTAGTGGCATAGTGCCTAAGGCATTTGACTGCTAACAGAAGGCTGGTGGTTAAAACTGACCAGCCACTCCTTGGAAGGAAGGTTGGACAACCTACTTCCATAGTGATACTGCCTTGGAAGCCCAAAAAGGGGTCGCTATGAGTTCGATCCAACTCGATGGCAATGAGTTTGGTTTGGTTTGAGTCAATGTTTTAGAAGAAAATGATGTATATAGAAGAATGTGTTATTTTAATTGCAACTTGTTAATTGAACCTTTTCAAAATAAACCTGGTAAAAGTCATATTGGTTCCTGCTTGTTGATTCATTAAATAAATGACAATAACCTAGCCTAATTTATCCATTATCCATTCTTTGGTGAATGACTGTAAAGGTCAGCCTAATCCAGAATTATGAATGTCATGGGTGTAAGTACAGAAAGGATTTTACCTAAGAATTTTACCTTCACCAACCTAAACTTGCAGTTTTAATGTTCTCTTCATTCCTGGAACATTTTTGCAGAAGATTCATTTATCACATATTCACTGGGGAAAAAAAAAAAAAAAGAAAAGAGAGAAAAATCTGACCTGGAAATCCTTGCTTTTCCTTCTTCAAACAGTTGTTGTTGTTGTTGTTGTTATGTGCCGTCAAGTCGGACCTGACTCTTAACGACCCCTCCTTGGGTTTCCAAGGCAGTATCACTACGGAAGTAGATTGCCCCATCTTCCTTCCAAGGAGCGGCTGGTGGGTTTGAACCACCAGCC
>NW_006921830.1:4973975-4975184 GCF_000298275.1 Orycteropus afer afer
ATTCCTACTTCCGTAGTAATACTGCCTCGGAAACCCAAGGAGGGGTCGCTATGAGTCGGGGCCGACTCGATGGCAAACAACAACAACAACAACAACAACCACTAAAAATAAATAAGAGTAGGAGGAAAACTTTAATTGAAACACTGGTTGTAATGATGGGCTCAAGTACAGCAAGGATTGTGAGGATGGCACATGACCAGACAGTGTTTACTTCTGTCACACATAAGGTCACTATGAGTTGGAGTTGACTCAACTGCCCCTAACAACAATAATAGCCCTATACTCAACCACTAGTCTAGACAATATTGGATAACACCATTTCTACTCTAGCCTAGCATCAGAAAGGCAAGGTTTCTCTCTCTCTCTTTCCCTTCCTCTCTCCCTTCCTGTCTCTTTCTCTCATCTTGCTTCTTTCCTCTTTCTCTAGTTCTCCTGTTTTCCTTTCTTCATATATTTCAAACACCTACTGACCTACTGTGTACCATGAACCAGGATCCAAAAGTCAGATTGAGCCCATTGCAATGAGTTTAATATTGGTTTGCCCTCTAAGAGATTATCATCTCTCTTACCATGGGCATTGTCATATTCAGGATAAGTTTCCATTATGTCTTCCTGACTGTACCAATAGTAGTGACAAATTAGACATAATTTTTGTTTTTGCCAATCAAGTCCCACCATATTCCAATCTATGTACTACTCAAAACAAAACAAAACATAAAAACAAGCAAAAAACAAACAGAACCCAACAAAAGCGATCAAAATACCTCCACTGAAACTTTTTCTTATATGAAATATTTTCTAACCCCTTAATCATTTTGGGTTCTCTTTATGATATGCTCAATATGCCACAGATGATTATATGACTGGTGAGCAGGCCCAATATGCATATTTTTATTGTATTTTTAAAGCATATTAATGATCATTACACAAGTAAATAAGAGTAGTGCAAATGTATTAGCTGTAGCTTGATCAATTCATATCAGCTTCCCTATTATAACTCACTACCATCAAGTCGATTCCAACTCATAGTGACCCCCACTGGGTTTCCAAGACTGTAAATCTTTATGGAAGTAGATTGTTCCATCTTCCTTCTGCAGAGCAGCTGCTGGGTTTAAGGTACTATCTTCTGGTTAGCAGCCAAATGCCTTATTCACTACGCCACCAGAGCTCCTTATTATATTGTTGTTGTTGTTGTGTGCCATTGAGTCA
>NW_006921830.1:4975284-4978690 GCF_000298275.1 Orycteropus afer afer
ACTACGGAAGTAGATTGCCCCATCTTCCTTCTGAGGAGTGGCTGGTGGGTTTGAACCGCCAGCCTTCTGGTTAGCAGTCAAGTGCCTGAGCCACTATGCTACCGGAGCTCCCCCTTATTATATATACTTTGATAATCTTTTCTCAAAGTACTTGTCCATAAAACCAAAAAAAAAAAAAAAACCTTATGTCGTCAAGTTAGTTCTGACTCATAGTGGCCCCTCCTTGGGTTTCAGAGGTGGTATCTCTATGGAAGCAGATTGCCCAGTTTTCCTTCTAAGGAGTGGCTGGTGGGTTTGAACCTCCAGCCTTCTGATTAGCAGTCAAATACCTTAGGCACTATGCCACCAGAGCTCCCATTTGTTCATAGTGTAATCAATATATTTCTGTAAGCCCACTCCCATTTCTCATATATGGCACATTAAAAGCCATAATTACTTAAAGGCCCACTACCTGCCAGGTACTCAACTAGACATCTCACTGAAGAAGTGAGCTGATGAGATGATGCATGTACTGCATAGGTCACAGTGCCTCAGACATGAAATGCATGGTATGGACTGATATACTAATTAATAATAATAATAGTTAAGAAAACATAATTTATTCCTCACAGAAAGCCTATGAAATAAGTATTAGTACCTTATTAGTTTCCATAAAAGTTCCATAAACTAGGTAGCTTAAAACAACAGAAACTTATTTTCACACAGTTCAAAGTCCAACTGAGTTTGCCAGCTGAGTCATGCTCTCTCTGAAGGCTCTATTAGAGAAACTATTCCTTGCCTCTTTCAATTTCTGGTGGTCCTAAGAGGTATAACTCTAGTCTCTGCCACCTTCTTCACATGGCCGTCTTCCCTCTGTGCCTGTTTTCGCATGGTGTTCTTACCTTTCTCTTAATTTTGTTCTTATAAGGACAACAGTCCGAAAGAGATCAGGCCCCAACCTGCTCCAGTATGACTTCATGTTCACTAATTATATCTGCAAAGAACCTGTTTCCAAATAATGCCTCATTCACAGGTACCAGGATTTAGGACTGCCACAAAGCGTTTTAGTGGACACAATTCAATTCATACCCAAGCCCATGCCTATAGTTGGGCCAGTTGATTAACAGAGAATGTTTTTTGTCTATTGTCTCAGAAATGGTAATTATTGTTCTGGAATTTGAACCCAGCTTTCAGAAATTCCAAAGTCTAGGCTATAAAAATGATATAGCACACTAGGACTAATAATTATGACAATTATGTACTTTTAGAGTCATTGAGTACATGTTAGACTAATATCTAGAATTATTTTCACATATCTTTGCATTTTATTAAAACAAAACAAAATAAAACACAACTTAGGGTTCAGCCTCCACATAAGTATAGTGACTCTAACAAATAGTTATTTTACTAGGACACAGAGTAAGTCATAAGAATGAGAGACTCATTTTCTTCTTATTTTTAATACTATTATTTCGTCACTTATTCGTTCTTCCAGTTATTGAAAAACGTTTATGAAATCATTTTGCATAGGAAGCTTGTGAACTTAAATTGCTATATTTTAACCCTGACTACACTTACCATCGACTACTTACTGAAAACATTCAGCACTTAAATGGTTTCCAGGAGTTATATGAGCAAGATATAAATGCATCTTTTTTCATTTTTTTTATTGTGATTTGGGTGAAAATTTACAGAGCAAATTCACTTTCCATACAACAGTTCACATACACTTTGTCTCATGACACTGACTACAATTTACCACAATGCGACAGCTCCTTTCCCACTTTCCCCCAATAGTCACCTCTTCCTCGTCCATCCCTCCATGCACTCCTGCCCCCTGAGCTCTCTCTCTGTGCATAAACAGCCCTTCTTTCTCCCATGATTGTTCTCTCCAAGGAGTGTATCTACCTCAGGTAAATATTCAACTCATATGCTTGTTTTTTGTTTGGCTGGAAGCCACAAGTGTGGGTTCAATTCCAGACCTGAAGAGCAGCTGGGGTCAGAGTCTCAGTGGTTCCACCAGGCTCTATCAGACCAGCAAACCTGGCAACCCCCTCCCCGTTTTTTTTCCCCAAATGATTTTGAGTTTTGTTCCACATTGTTCTCTCTATATATCCAGGATCTCTTACTTACATAGATCTCTCTCTGAGTGGTTGACAGTTATAGTCAGGAACCATCTAGTTCTTCATTGTCATATAGGCTGAGGATCTCATAGTGTACTAGTCACTAATTGTTTCCATGGATCTTTGGTTTCCTTCATTCTTCTTTGCTCTGGATGAGGAGAGACCTATCATTGCATCTACACAGCTGCTTAAAAGCTTTTAAGATCCCAGTCACTACTCACCAAAGTAGGAGGTGGAAAATGTGAGTGATCAACATGGTGGCATTGAGGAAGAGGAAGACAGAGAGGGGTGCATGGGAAGTACAGACAACAAAGATGAATCCTTTTGCACATACAGTACTGTATTGTCAGCGAAGGCAAACATGGGTATACAGGTGGATAGATAGGTGGACAGGCTGAACTATTAGGTATGTCTATGTAGCAGGGAGTGTACCCAAGACTATATATAGGGTTGGCAGACAATGATCAATATGTGTATTTGTATGTTTTGTAAGAACTCACATTTGGTACATTGTCCTTCTCTTCACCCAAATCAATACTTACCTCTATCTATCTAACAGTGTTCCCTCCCCTCCCCTCCCACAACTAGTAACCAACAAAGAAAATTTCCTTCCATATATAAACCTTTCTTGACTTTTACAATAATGGACTAATACAATATTTGTCCTTCTGTGATTGATTTGTTTCACTCAGCATAATGTCCTCCAAGTTCATCCATGTTACACAGTGTTTTGCAGATTCTACACTATTCTTTAGGGTTGCATAGTATTCCATTGTGTGTATGTATCAATGTTTGGTTATCCATTCCTCAGTTGATGGACACCTAGATTGTTTCCATCTTCTGGGTGTGCATATGTCTGTTCTTGTCATGGCTCTCACTTCTTCAGGATCTATACATAGTAATGGAATGGCTAGGTCAAATGGTATTTCTAATTCTAACTTTAAAGAATCGCCATACTGCTTTCCAAAGTGGTTGTATCGTTTTACAGTCCCAGCAGCAGTGTATGAGTCCCAATCTCCCCACATCCTCAATAGCATTTGTTATTTTCGTCTTGTTGAACTTTGCTACTAGTGCTGGAGCAAGATGGTATCTCATTGTTGCTTTGATTTGCATCTCTCTAATGGCTAATCAGGATGTGTTAATTATCACTGGTGACTGGAATGCAAAAGTTGGAAACAAAGAAGAATCACCGGTAGTTGGAAAATTTCGCCTTGGTGACAGGAATAATGCTGGAACTCGTATGGTAGAATTTTGCAAGACCAACGACTTGTTCATTGCAAACACCTTTTTTCAACAACACAAAC
>NW_006921830.1:4982150-4983341 GCF_000298275.1 Orycteropus afer afer
TTGGATGCCTTTGATTTCCCTTTCTTGCCTTATGGCCCTGGCTAGGACTTCCAGTACAATGTTGAATAGAAGTGGTGATAGTGGGCATCCTTGTCTGGTTCCTGTTCTCAGGAGGAATGCTTCCAGTCTCTCTCCATTAAGAACAATGTTGGGTGTTGGTTTTGCATAAATGCCCTTTATTATGTTGAGGAATGTCCCTTCTATTCCTACTTTGCTTAGAGTTTTGATCAGGAATTGGTGTTAGATTTATCAAATGCCTTTTCTGCATCAATTGATATGATCATATGGTTCTTCACCTTTGTTTTATTTATGTGATACATGACATTGATTGATTTTCTAATGTTGAACCATCCCTGCATACCTGATATGAACCCCACTTGGTCATAATGAATGCTTTTCTTGATATGTTATTGGAGTCTATTGGCTAGCATTTTGTTGAAAATTTTTGCATCTATATTCTTGAGGGATATTGATCTGTAGTTTTCCTTTTGAGTGATATCTTTGCCTGGTTTTGGTATCAAGGTTATGCTTGCTTCATAGAATGTGTTAGGGAGGATTACATCCTTTTCTATGTTTTGGAATAGTTTAAGTTGGATTGGTGTCAGTTCTCTGAATGTTTGGTAGAATTCTCTGGTGAAACTGTCTGGGCCAGGACTTTTTTTCAGTTGGTAATTTTTTTGATGACCTGTTCAATTTCTTCTTTTGTAATGGATCTGTTAAACTTTTCCACATCAGTCTGTGTTAGTTTAAGCAAGTGGTGTGTTTTTTAGAAATCTGTCCATTTCTCAAGTGTGTAGTCACTTCTTGGTCACAGTCAGCTACCCAGAGAGACCAAGTAGTTGAACCTGTGGGCTCAGGACCATAGTCTCAGGGAACATCAAGCTCAATTGGCATAACATGCTACACAAAACATTGTTCTACCTCCTACTTTGGTGAGTAGTGACTGGGATCTTAAAAGCTTGCAAGCAGCCATGTAGATGCAATGATAGTTCTTTCCTTGTCCAGAGCAAAGAAGAATGAAGAAAAACAAAGATCCATGGAAACAATTAGTCCTAGTGACTGGTACACTGTGAGATCCTCAGCCTATACGACTATGAGACCAGAATAACTAGATGGTGCCCAACTACCGCTGTCAACCACTTGGAGGGGGATCTATGTAGGAGATCCTGGATAGAGAGGGAGAACAATGTA
>NW_006921830.1:4984186-5075876 GCF_000298275.1 Orycteropus afer afer
TTTAAAGTGTTGATTTTGGCTCTTCTTTTTTTTGATGTGCACATTTATTGCTATAAATTGGTCTCCGATCACTGCTTTTGCTGTGTCCCTAACATTTGGGGATGTTGTGCTTTCATTCTCATTTGATTCAAGGAATTTTTCAATTCCAATTTTTATTTATTTTCTTACCCAGTCTATCCCAAGGAGGGTGTTGTTCAGTTTCCATGTGTTTACTCTTTTTCCATTGATCTTCCTATTATTGATTTCTAATTAGATAGCAGTATGATCTGAGAAGATCCATTGCAGTATATCAATGTTTTTAAATATATGAAGGCTTGCTTTATGGCCTAACATGTGGTCTATCATGGAAAATATTCCATGTGCACTGGAAAAGAATGTATATTATGCTGTTGTTGGGTGACGTGCTCTGTAGATATCTATGTGGTCAAGTTGGTGGATTGTATCATTTAGCTTTTCTGAATCTTTGTTGAGTTTCTTTCCAGTTGTTCTATCTTTCACAGAAAGTGGTGTATTAAAGTCTCCTACTATGACTGTGGAGTCAACTATTTGCATTTTCAACTCTTTTAAAGTCTGGTTTATGTATTTTGGGGCTCTTTCATTTGGTGCATATTTATTTATTTTGGTTATATCTCCTTATTCAATTGATCCTTTAATCATTATATAATGTCCTTCCTTATCTCGTATGGTGGTTTTTGTCTTAAAGTTAATTTGATCAGAAATTAATATTCCCACTCTTGCTCTCTTACGATTGCCATTGGCTTGAAATATCTTTTTCCAACTTTTGATTTTTAGTCTATTTTTGTCTTTGTCTTTAAGGTGTGTCTCTTGTAGACAGCATGTTGATGGGTTTTGTTTTCTTATCTGATCTGCACCTCTCCGTCTCTTGAGTGGTGCATTTAATCCATTAACATTCAGTGTAATTATGAAGATGTATTAATTGGTTGCTTTCATTTTGGTGTGTGTTTTGTCATGGTGTTCCTGGTTTCTTTGTTCCATATTATTTTCTGTGCTGGTTTATGTTTATGGATCATATTATCATTTCCTTTTTTGCTGTTGCTTTAGTATTTGCTGAATATTTGTGCTTCTCTTTTTTATTGTGATGTGAAGGTTTATCAATTTTCTTTGAGGTTACCCTGTGATTTATAATTGTCTCCTGAAGTTTAGAACAGTCCATTCTATTTTACAACTCTCCTGACTTCCTCACCATTTAGAAGTTCTGTAACTACACAGTCTTTTCCCTCTTTTTGGTTTGTAGTTGTCCTCACTTGCCAATTGATATTTCTGGTTCCCTGCTTACAATCTTGTAAACAATCCAATTTTACTTTGGATATGTCCATAGCTGTGGTTTCTGGATTATGTCATCTTGTGTATTAATGGTTGGTTGTTGTTTGCTATTTTTGGTTCCTTGTTCAAAGTACTCCCTTAAGTATCTCTTGTAAGTTTGGTCTGGTTTAAACAAATTCCCTTAGTTTCTGCTTATCTGGAAATCTCCTAATTTCACCATCATATTTGAGGGACAATTTTGCCGGGTATATAATTCTAGGTTGAAAATTTTTCTCTTTTAGGGTATCCCATTGCCTTCTTGCTTGCATGTTTTCTGCTGAGAAATCAGAGCTTATTCTTACTGGTTGTCCTTTGTAAGTAACTTTTTGTTTTTGCCATGCTGCTTTCAGACTTCTGTCTTTGTCTTTGGTTTTGATTATTTTGATGATGATATATCTTGGTGATTTTCTCTTGGAGTCTATCTGGTTTGGGGTTCATTGTTGGACTTCCTGAATGGATATATTCTCATTTTTCATCATATCAGGGAAGTTTTCCTCCAACAAACCGTGGACAATTTTCTCAGTGGTTTTATTATTCTCATCCTATTCTGGAATTCCAATAATACATAGTTTATTCCTTTTGATGGTATCCCACATGAACCTTAGGCTTTCTTCATTTTGTTTTGATCTTTTCTCTGATGCATTTCAAAGAACTCTTCAGATATTTGTCTTCAATTTCATTAATTCTGTCTTCCATTGCATCAATTTTACTCTTTTGCCCTTTCACTGTGTTATCTATTTCTGACAATTTTGTATTAATTTTCTGGATTTCTATCTGTAGATATTGAATCATTTTCTAATTTTTCATTAATTTTGTCATTTTGTTCTTGTATTTTCTTCCAAAATTCTTCTAGCATTTTGTCTATGTTTTCCTTGGTCTGTCTCTCAATCCTTTGAAGATACCTAAATATAATTCTTTTGAATTCCTTATCAGAGAGTTCCAGTGCTGCTTTTTCCTCAGGGATGTGTTACAGGTCTGTATCCTGCTCCCTTATTTCTACAACTTTATCTTGCTTCTTTGTGTGGACTGTGATGCTCTGTTGTCTCTAAGACATCATGACATTGTTGTATTTAGATCTCTGTTAACAGTTTGTGAAGAGCAGTCAAGGATGAGTCAGGTTATTCTTGGTGGTTGTTTATCATTGGCCCATTGGTGGAGAAGAAAGTGGTGGCTCTCACTCAGTAAGTGAAGCTGCAGGAGGTGTGGGTGTAGTTGTGTCATATGGGAACTGTTTCTGTCTTCCACTCAGTTAGACAAAAATAACATTTGAATAACCTTCAAAAAAGTAAAAGCAAATGGACAAAAAACACACTTTGTAATCACACAGAAACAGTGACCAAAAAAAAGAAGGTGGGGAATGCAATAGCTGGGTACAGGGCAATAAGAGAAAAAAAGGTAGAGAAGGGAATAATGAAGCAAAAAAATGGGAAATATGCAAAAAGAAAAACAAGGAACGAGGTTAACCATAAGAAAGAAAAAATAATAATTTGCAACCAGGAACAGGAAAAAGAAAAAAAGCTAAAAACTAGACCTGAGAGGGGAATAATAAAGAATAAGAGTAAAAATGACTAAAGTGATAATAACAATAGTAGTTTTAAAACAGATAAAAACAAACAAACTAAAAACCAGAAAAAAGAAAAAAAAATCGGGGTAGGGTGGGACAGGGCACACAGAATCTGTCTGAGCATGCAGACTGGATGGGATTCCTGCTGGCCCAGAAGGTGGGTGGCAGTGAGGGATGGCCACACCTCCATTCACCAAGAAGGTGTGGGGTATAAGAGTAAAAAGGGGAATGTCGCAACTTTCCATTCGTCCAGGTCCAGAACATCCTTGGGGTTCCCGGCAAGTGGAGCCTGTTCTTAAGCCCCTGGAATCTGGGAGAATGCTGTCACTTTAAATATCCAAAATGATAAAACCACTTGTAAACATTCAAAATGGCTGTACCCACCGGACAGGCAAAAGTCTACAGCTCAGCCTGCCTTTCTCTTTGCTGCTTCCTCTTTTATTCACCAGCCACCAGAGCAGTCCTCTGTGCAGTTCCTGGCTAGCAGGGCTGATTTTTAGGTTGACTCTTAGGTCCTACCACCACTCGGCCATATCCAGCTGTCTGTCCCATCAGGATCGCTGCCAGACCTCAGCTCCATATGTCTACTGTTTTGGTGTTTACATGCAAATTTTTCTGCTAGTTGGCATCTACTCCACTTCTATATCCTTCCCTTCAAGGCTCAGGGGTCCAGGATTATCTTCTGTATCCGTGTTAACTGGTAACCCTTTTCTTTTTTGAAGAGAGTCTGTGTAGTCTTTCTGCCTATTCCTCCACCTTATCGGTCTCGATACATATACATCTTCAGATCTCTGACCTTTTCTCAACTACTTTGTTAAATTTTCACATAGTGATTAGGTGCTTAATATGTTTTGATTTAATTTGAAATAACAAAGAATGGCCAAGGAAATTTAATCTTCAAAAACTTCTAGAAATGTGCAGCAGAGCTGTCTTACTTTCAAAAGTTAAGAGCTGGCCAGCCTGCAGATAGGAAAGGAAATGTTTCACGGATGTCCTTTTCAGTACTGGTATTCTAGTGCTGGACATATTCATGATAACCATTCCTGTAGCTCAATAGATACCTGCATAGAGAGGACTGTCTGAAAATAGAAATATAAAATTTATATAACCTAATTATCCACTTTCCCTCAAGGTCTCTGTCTCTGCCTCTTTCTCTCTCTCTCTCTCTCACACACACACACACAGAGGCATGCCCCAATACTATGAAACAGTTGCAGCAGGGCTCTTCCAAGGTTGATGGAACTAATACTAGGCATAAATTTTACTGGAACAGTTTGTGCTTTGTTACATGCTTCTTCTTAACCAATAAAAGCACTACAATACATTCTCCACTTTGTAAGCCTTTTTCAGCAAAGCTTATGTCCTAGAAAGCATTCACAGCATTCACTCTTAATATGATTCAGTTTGCTACTCTGTCTTATCTTGGGTGGTTGGCTGGAACACAATTGCTTGCTATCTCATGTGACTTTTTTCATGCATCATATGGAGTACCTGGCCTATTTTTGAATCATTTTGTTCTTGCTAATTCACTATCATCCATGTCTGAGGTAGAGATTTCTGAATGTTAGTTTACAAAAACACATTTTACAATTTCCCTCACCAGCCTTTGTCTGCTTTTCTATCTTATCTGTGTATCTATATATCCATGCATACCTTTATACACACTGAATCCTGAGTTTCTAAAAAGAATAGATATATATTTTCATTAACAAGAATAATTTCATTATTTTGAGAAATGCTTTACTCAGTCAAGATTTGCTTCAGTTTTAGAACATCAAAATCACATGAGTGTACTTAGTATGTTATTTTCCATGATTGTAAACTGCACCTCTCAATTATATAAAATTTATTTTCATATTAAAAACTTACTTCATGATAAAAGACTATTTCATTTTTCATTCAAGTTTTCAAAATACCCAGGACATCTGTTGTTCTAAATTTCTTTAGAAAAGAATATTCTATTCTCATTTTCCTTTGTCTAAAAATGGGCAGTATGTTGCAATAGACCCTTTGCAAGTTTCTCCACTCTGCTTCCCACATCTTAGAAAAATAAATATAAACTTTAAGATTTCATTCTAAACAAATGGATCTTTTATTTTTTTTTAAATAATCTGTTTATTTTATTTACTGTATCCTGTTTAATTCACTGCTCAAAGGGTAATCATGCAAAGTCTACTATCTAGACTTCTTGTTTCTTGCTTTCCTGTACCTGGGAGTAGGAATAAAAAACTTTCTGGTAATTGCCCATTGGATATTTGAGTTCTCTTGAAGAAATATTCTACATTCATTTCTTTCTTGCTTTTTTTTTTTTTTTTTGTGGCTCAGAAATAGTTTAGTATAACTTTTTCCAAGCCCTCCAGACAAAACAGCAGTTTTCTCATACTATTTTCAATGATTGTTTTCCATAATTAAATTCATGTTTTTCTTCTCCTGTGGAGAGATTTTATAAAATAAGAGGAAGCCTCTATAAATATTTATCACTTTTATTTCATGTTAGCAAACACAAACTTATGCATTTGAATATACTTCACTCTCCATATTGTACCTCTTGAATTATCTGTACACTTGCCTTTTTACATAATATTTTACACATTTAATAGATAGCTTTTGTTTTTGTTTAATTTTTACAAAATTGCATCAAAATAACCTGATATCCAGAACTGCACTTATTTAGGTTTATTCCTACCTATTTTCAAGCAGCAAATATTTCTCTCTTGTCAGGTTGGCCCTCTCAGTGCCTCTCAAGCCACCAGATCTTTGTAGACCCAAAATAAAAAAGCCCATTCTCTTGCCTGGCCATATCCTCTCATCTTCCAAGAGGGCTTCCAAAGCTGCCTTCTCTGAGAAGCATCTTTTCCCATTTTAGCTCTTTTATGCTTTCCTACTCCTTTGAATTCCCTTTGCATGTAGACCCTGAAGCACCAAAAATACCCCATTGTTGTTGAATCAATTCTGAGTTATAGTGACCTAATATGACAGAATGGAAGTGTCCCATAGGATTTCCACTGCTGTAATATTTATAGAAACACACTGCCACATCCTTCTTCTGTAGAACAGAAGCCTCTGGTGGTGTAGTGCCTAAAGCATTTGACTGCTAACCAGAAGGCTGGCAGTTCAAACCCACCAACCACTCCCTGGAAGGAAGGTTGGGCAATCTACTTCTGTAGAGATACTGCCTCAGAAACCCAAGGAGGGGTCGCTATGAGTTGGATCCTATTCGAGGTCAGTGAGTTTGGTTTGGTTAGTTTGGTGCTTAACAATTGTATGACTAGGGTTCCATCCCTGAAGCACAGAATTTAGTTATTTTGTATTAGTTTAACCTCATCAAGTAGAGAATATGGTCCTGAAGATCCAAGCCCTTTAAGAAGTTTCTTTGATTTGAGTATCAATTGCAGTGGAATGTAAATACATTTATTATATGTAGATTGGAATGTTACTACTTTTTACAATTAAGAATAGTACATTCTATAGTCAATAATGTAGAAATTTTTGTAAATTTTTTGCCATAAAGATTATTTACATAACACTTTGAGTTCTTACAGTAGGGATAATTGGGTCATAGAAAAATAAATTGAACAATATCATTATTATCACATGCAAATAAAATCTTACTGAAGATAATTCAAAAAAGGGTGCAGCAGCATATTGACAGAAAACTTCCAGAGGTGCAGGCTGGATTTAGAAGAGGACATGGAACAAAGGATATCATTGCTGATGTCAGATGGATCTTGGCTCAAAGCAAAGAATACCTGAAGGATGTTTACCTGTGTTTTATTCACTATGCAAAAGCATTTGATTATGTGGATCATAACAAATTGTGGATAACATTGTGAAGAATGGGAATTCCAGAACACTTAATTGTACTCATGGGGAACCTGTACATAGACCAGCAGGCTGTCATTTGAACAGAACAAGAGGACACTGCATGGTTTAAAATCAAGAAGGGAATGCATCAGGGTTGTATGCTTTCACCATACTTAATCTATATGCTGAGCAAATAATCCGAGAGGCTGGATTATATGAAGAAGAATGTGCCATCAAGATTGGAGGAAGAATCATTAACAACCTGTGATATGCTGAGGATATAACCTTGCTTGCTGAAAGTGAAGATGACTTGAAGCACTTACTGATGAAGACTGAAGACTACAGTCTGCAGTATGTCAGTATGGATTACATTTCAATATAAAGAAAACAAAAATCCTCACAACTGGACCTATAAGCAGCATCACAATAAATGGAGAAAAGATTGGAGTTGTCCAAGACTTCTCATTGCTTGGTTCTACATTTGACACCAATACAAGCAGCAATCAGGACATCAGATGATGTTAGCACTGGGCAAATCAGCTGCAAAGGACCTCTTTCAAGTGCTGAGGTGCCCAGATGTCTCCTTGAGGACTAAGGTGCACCTGACACAAGCCGTGATACTTTCAATTGCCTCATATACATGTGAGAGCTGGGCAATGAATAAGGAAGACAGAAAAATTGATGCTTTTGAATTGGTGCTGGTGAAGAATGCTTAAAGTACCATGGACTGCTAAAAGAACTAACAAATCTGTCCTGGAGGAAGTGCAGCTGGAATGCTCCTTGGAAGTGAGAATGGCCAGATTTCCTCTCACCTACTTTGGTCATGTTGTCAGAAATGACAATTCCCTGGAGAAGGATGTCATGCTTGGTAATGTGGAGAATCCATGAAATAGGGCAAGGCCCTCAACACGATGGATTGACACAGTGGCTGTCGCAATGGGATCAAGTATAGCAAGGATCGTGGAGCAGGCACGGGACCGAGTGGTGTTTCGTTCTGCTATGTATAGGGTTGCTGTGAGTTGGAGATGACTTGACGATGCCTAACAACAACAACAGAAAAATAAAAGAATTAGAACAAGAACATTCTATTTGATGCACATTGCATCAGTAAGTCTCAGAATTTAAAGAAACTACAAACATTTTTAAATAAAAATATCTCTCTCTCTTTTTCAGAATTTTACAATATGAACTACTTTATTGTTGTTTTTGTTGTTGTTATGTGCTGTGGAGTCGGATCCACTCATAGTGACCCCTCCTTTGGTTTCCAAGGCAGTAACATTATGGAAGTAGATTGCCCAACCTTCCTTCCAAGGAGTGGCTAGTGGGTTTGAACTGCCAGCCTTCTGGTTAGCAGTCAAATGCTTTAGGCACTACACCACCAGAGCTCATAGTCACAGTCATGGGGTTTCCAAAGCTGCAAATGTTTATGGAAGCAGACTGCCCTATCTTTCTTCTGTGGAGTGGCTGGTGAGTTTGAACCACTGACTTTTTGGTTAGCAGTCAAATACCTTAACCACTACACCACCAGAGCACCTTAAGAACAAAAATAAGACCCAATAAAAGCCTGTTGTTTGGAGCCAATGGACTAAGAGAGACTTCAAACAAAACAAAACTGCACCTCACCCCCAGCCCATCCAGCAGAAGCATTACGATAGTCTTACGTTTCCACTCTGTGAAGCCTTAATGAGATATGTCAACATCTCTTTGGTGTTAGACACAGCAAACTAAGGAGCTGGAACTTTCATCTTTGATGGCTAATAACCAACACTCTTCAAACTCCACTACATGATGCAACTTATATGCTGTATACAACAAACTTACTTCCAATACAATAATATATGAAGGTTGAAAGTATAAGGATGAATAATTTTTTCTTGTTTGATACAGGGTGGAAAATCTAATCCCTCTTACTCTATCTTAGCCCAGAAAGGTAGTGCTGAGTCACTCTTTGATTTGTCTGTAACTTGGCTAGTAAGAATACTCATAGTTTTTTCCAAGGGAAAATATGTGATTTACTTGATGAGCCCTTACCTGTATGAAAATGTGTGTAAAAACCTGTCCTGACTCATACAAACTATTTTTTGACTGTGCATAAATTTCTTGCATCACTTCTTCTTGTACTAGACATTTGTTTAAGTAGTATTATATTGTTTTCTGTCAGAGATTGTTTCAAAGAAATTCTGAGTCCAAAGTTTCTCCATTTTGTAGATATATCCTCTTTTTATTACAAGAGAGTACTTCTACCTCCATATATCCCATTTTAATAGGCAACCGATTTCAATTTCAAATCTTTTAACTCTTACTTTTGATGTAAACCATACAAATCTCTGCATAATTTGCTAGTATTAAATGTCTTGATGCTTTAGGTTTAAAGATAATCTATTGATTACAGAAGTGATTGTGGTAGTTCTTTTCATCCTTTACTCTAAACCAATCAAAACCAAACCCACTGCCCAGAAGTTGATTCCAAACCATAGTGACCCTGTAGAACAAATTATAACTCTCCCATAGATTTTCCAAGGCTGTAAATCTTTATGGCGGAGCTCTGGTGGTGTAGTGCCTAAAGCATTTGACTGTTAACCAGAAGCCTGGCAATTCAAACCCACCAGCCACTCCTCGGAAGGAAGATTTGGTGATCTACTTCCGTAGTGATATTGCCTTGGGAAACCAAAGAGGGGTCACTATGAGTTGGATCCCACTCAACAGCAGTGAGTTTGGTTTGTTTTTGGTCAAATCTTTATGGATGACTGCCATGTCTTTCTCCCATGGAGTGGCTGGTGGGTTCAGACTGCTGGCCTTTCAATTAACAGCCAAGTGTTTTAACTACTGCACCACCAGAGCACAAATAATTCCCTTTTGCTATTTTCCCAGTGTTATTCTAGTCCTAAACCAAAAACAAACAAACAAACAAAAAAAAAAAACCAAAGTCACTGCTGTCAAGTTGAATCCAACTTATAGTGAACCCTCCTTGGGTTACAGAGGTAGTATCTCTATGGAAATAGATGGCCAATCTTCCTTCTGAGGAGTAGCTGGTGAGTTTGAACAGCCAGGCTTCTAGTTAGCAGTCAAATGTCTTAGGTACTATGTCACCAGAGCTCCCATTCTAATCCTCTTTAATTCAATATTAAGTGTTTATTGTGATTATATAAACTCAGTTTGCAGCTAAGTCAAGTTCGATAGTTTATTTTATTTTTTTTAATTTTTATTTTTCTGGATTCATGGCTGTCTATTATTATTATTATTATTATTATAGATTTGTTTAGTCTCTTAATGTACTTATTAAATACTGATTTATTCCTAACTTATTTCAAAGTTGTGTAAATCTTTGCTCAAATATTTAAAATATATTAGGGATTCTATCAATTTCAATTATTTGGAGACACTGTTCCTGGAACCTTCTGGTGTTCTCCAATGTGGCTGGGCTGATTTCTAGATCTGTTGCACAGTGGTCATCCAGAGATCTTTTTTGATGAAGACTCGTTGTTTCCTGCATCCTACATATCTCTTGCCATTTCTTTTTCTGTCCCTCCCTCCCTCCCTCCCTTTCTTCTTCCCTCTCTCCCTCTCTCTTTCTCTTTCTTTCCTTATTTGCCTCTTCCTCCTCCTCTCTCTCTTTTACTCCCCTTTCTCTTTCCCCCTTCCCTGCTTTTTTGGCTTACTCCTGAATTTTTACAGAGGATATTATCCATTGGTTTCTTATGTAAAATTATGTTAGTGATAATATTTTATTTTTATTGTGATTTGGGTGAAAGTTTACAGAAAAAATTGGTTTTCCATTCAATTCACACACATTTTGTTTTGAGACATTAATTACAATCCCTACAGTGTAATAGCCCTCTTTCCCCTTCTTCTCTGTGCTTACTATTTCCCTTCTCCTTCTTCCCTATCCCTTCCTGCCTTCTGAACTTTATCCCTGGGCAAATGCTGCCCTTTTGATCTCATACTGTTGACTGTTCTAATGAATACATACCTCCCTGCTGTTATTTTTCACCTTATCGGACCATCTGTTGTTGTTGTTATGAGCCTGACCTGACTCAATGCAACCCCTCCCTGGGTTGCCCAGGCAGTATCACTACAGAAGTAGATTGCCCAACCTTCCTTCCGAGGAGTGGCTGGTGGGTTTGAACCACCAGCCCTATGGTTAGCAGTCAAGTGCTTTAGGCACTATGCTACCAGAGCAGGTAAGGAGGGCTGGGGACAGCCTTCAGAGGGCAGGGAGCAGTAACAGACAGGACCAGCAGAAACTGGTAGGGAGAAGCCCAGGAAGTGAGTAGAGGGGTTGGAACAACTATGGGAGATGAACTTTGTTGGTTTTTTGTTCTGTGATGGCTTGTGTGTTGCTGTGAGGCTGGAGGCTGTGCCAGCAGGGGTGCCCATGGTGGACTAGTTTTGATGAAGCTTCCAGACTGACATAGACTTGGAAGAAGGAAAAGGCCATCCACTCCTCAAAGAATTGGCCAGTGAAAACCTTATGAGTAGTAGTGAAACACTGTCTGATATACTACTGGAAAATTTTGTGAATAGCCCTGAAACATTGTCTGATACAGTGCCAGAAGATGATCCCTTCAGGTCAGAAGGCACTCAAAGTATGACTGAGAAAGAGCTGCCTCAACAGAGTAGATCTTACCTTAAAGATATGGATAAAGCAGAATTTCGGGGCCTCCATTTGCTGAAGTGGCACGACTCAATATGAGAAGAAACAGCCGCAAACATCCGTTGATAATTGGAACATGGAATGTACAAAGTATGAATCTAGGAAAATTGGAAGTTTTCAAAAATGACATGGATGGAAAAAGATGGATATCTTGGCATTAGTGAACTGGAATGGATCAGTTTTGGCCATTTTGAATCAGATGACCATATGATCTATTATGCTGGAAATGACAAATTAAAGAGGAATGGCTTGGCATCCATCATCACAAATAATGTTTCAAGATGTATCCTGAAGTACAACACTGTCAGTGATAGAATAATATCCATACACCTACAAGGAAATCCAGTTAATACTACTATTACTCAAATTTACCCACCAACCACCAAAGCCAAAGATGAGGAATTGAAGATTTTTACCAACTTCTGCAGTCTAAAATTTACCAAAAATGCAATCAAGATGAGCTGGTTATCACTGGTGACTGGAATGCAAAAATTGGAAGCAAAGAAGAATCACTGCTACTTGGAAAATTTGGCCTTGGAGATAGAAATAATGCTGGAGACCACATGATAGGATTTTGCAAGACCAACAACATATTTATTGCAAATATCTTTTTTCAACAATACAAATGGTGGCTATATATGTGGACTTTGCCAGATGGAGAACACAGGAATCAGACTGACTACATCTGTGGCAAGAGGCTATGGAGAAGCTCAATATCTTCAGTCAAAACGAGGCCAGGAGCTGATTGTGGAGCAGACCATCAACTGCTCATTTTCAAGCTCAAGTTGAAGTTGAAGACAATTAAAGCAAGTCCACGAGAACCAAAATATGACCTTGATTATATCCCTTATGAATTTAGAGACCATCTAAAGAATAGATTTGATGCATTGAATGCCAATGACCAAAAACCAGAGGAATTATGGGATGGCATCAAGAATATCATCTGTGAAGAAAGCAAAAGGTCATTAAAAAGACAAAAAAGGAAGAAAAGACCAAAATGGACATCAGAAGAGACTCTGAAACTTGCCCTTGAATGGAGAGTAGCTAAAACAAATGGAAGAAATGACAAGATAAAAGAGCTAAACAGAAGATGTCAAAGAGCAGCTCAAGAAGACAAAGTCAATTATTACAATGAAATGTGTAAAGACATGGAATTGGACAACCAAAATGGAACAACATGCTTGGAATTTCTGAAGCTGAAAGAACTGAGGAGAATAGTTAAGCCTTGAGTTGCAATATTGAAAGATTCTATGGGCATTATATTGAATGATGTAGGAAACATCAAAAGAAGATGGAAGGAACACACAGAGTCACTGTACCAAAAAGAACTGGTTGATGTTCATCCATTTCAGGAGATGTTATATGATCAAGAAAAAATGGCATTGAAGGAAGAAGTCTAAGTTGCCCTGAGGGAAGTGGTGAAAAACAAGCTTCCAGGAATTGATAGGATACCCATTGAGATGTTTCAACAAATAGATACCACACTAGAGGCACTCACTTGGCTATAAAAGGAGATTTGGAAGAAAACTACCTGCCAACTGACTGGAAGAGATCTATATTTGTACCCATTCCAAAGAAAGGTGATCCCTCAGAATGTGGAAATTATTGAAAAATATCATTAATATTGCATACAAGTAAAATCTTACTGAAGATAATTCAAAAACGGTTGCAACAGTATATTGACAGAGAACTTCAGGAAATGCAAGCTGGATTCAGAAGAGGACAAGGAATAAGGGATATCACTGCTGATATCAGGTGGACCTTGGCTCCAAACAAAGAATACCAGAAAGATGTTTACTTGTGTTTTATAGACTATGCAAATCATTCGATTGTGTGGATCATAACAAATTATGGAAAAAAATTGAGAAGAATTGGAATTCCAGAACATTTACTTGTACTCTTGAGGAACTTGTACCTCAGACCAGGAGGCTGTCTTTCGAACAGAACAAGGGTCACTACATGGTTTAAAATCAAGAAGGGAGTGCATCAAGGCTGTATCCTTTCACCATACTTATTCAATTTGTATGCTGAGCAAATCATTTGGGAAGCTGAACTATATGAAGAAGAACATGACATCAGGGTTGAAGGAAGACTCATTAACAATCTACATTATGCAGATGACACAACTTTGGTCACTTGAAAATGAGGATGACTTGAAACACTTACTGTGTAAGATTGTAGAATACAGTCTGCAATTTGGATTATACCTCCATAGAAAGAAAACAAAAATCCTCTCAATGGGACCAATAAACAGCATCATGATAAACCAAGAAAAGAGTGAAGTTGTCAAAGACTTCATATTATTTGGTTCTACAATCAACACCAATGGAAGCAGCAGTCAAGATATCAGATGTTATATGTTGTTGTTGTTGTATGTGTTGTCGAGTTGGACCTGACTCATAGCGACCCCTCCTTAGGTTACCGAGGCGGTATCACTACGGAAGTAGATTGCCCTATCTTCCTTCCGAGGAGTGGCTGGTGGGTTTGAACTGCCAGCCTTCTGGTTAGCAGTCAAGTTCCTTTAGGCACTATGCTACCAGAGCATAGGGCAAGTCTTCTACAAAGGACCTCTTTCATGTGCTGAAGAGCAAAGATGTTTCCTTGAAGAATAAGGGGCACTTGACACAAGCCATGGTATTTTCAATCGCCTCATATGCATGTGAGATCTGGACAATGAAAAAGGAAGATAAAGAAGAGTAGATGATTTTGAGTTGTGTTGGTGAATAATGCTGAAAGTACCATGGACTACTGAAAGAACTAACAAACATGTCCTGGAAGAAGTGTAGCCAGAATGCTCCTAAGAAGCAAAAATGGCCAAACTTCATCTCACCTACTTTGGTCATGTTGTAAGAAGGGACCATTCCCTGGAGAAGGATATCATGCTTGGCAAAGTGGAGGGACAATGAAAAAGGGGAAGACTCTCAATGTAATAGACACAGTGGCTGCAATGATGGGCTCAGGTATAGCAAAGATCAGGGGGCTGGCACAGGACTGGGCAGAGTTTCATTTGGCTGAAGGTTGTGCCATACAGGTGAATTCAGTTCCAGACTTGAAGGATGTCAAAGGGTCATTCATAGTCTCAGGTGTTCCACAAGTGGTAATATATTTAAGTAGTGAATTGATCATATAGTCTTTATTCTGTCAGTGAAATGGTAATTTGTTTAGGTCAAGAACTCTAAGCTGGGAATCAACTAATCTGGCAAAGTAAACCAAAACCAAAACCAAAACAAACAAAAAACCAAACTCACTGCCGTGGAGGTAGATGTTGGATCTGACTTATAGCGACCCCTCCTTGGGTTTCTTATGCAGTATCACTAAGGAAGTAGATTGCCCAATCTTCCTTCTGAGGCATGGCTGGTGGATTTGAACTGCCAGCCTTCTGGTCAGCAGTCAAATATTTTAGGCACTACACTAACTGTAAGACAAAATTGCTATTGAGAAAGGTTATTACATTATTCACTTAATCTTTTGCATGAAGTTTTTTTTTTTTTTTTCCTTTTCACAGCTGTTTGGATATGCTGTTTCCTCTTTAGTACTTAACTGTCATGGAGATATCCTTATCACAGCCTGTTTTCATTCATAGTATTGGACATTCATTTAATGACTTCTTTCTCTTTGTCAACTCATGCTCTTCTATTCTGGGACATTAAAAAAAATGTTTCTTTGATGAGTCCCTCACCTCCTTTTCATTATCATCTTTTGTGAATTGATTTAATTTTATGTTAGAATTCTTGGATTAATCTCTTATTTTTTCTCTCTCCCTATTTTTGATGTTTGTGCTTTTTTTTCTCTACTTTCTACAGTATTTCCTCAACTTTATTGGCAAATTCTTCTGAGTTTTTCATTTCTGCTATCACTTTCTAATTTCCAAGATGTATTTTCTTTCTACTTATGTTCTATTAAAGCTTATTTTTTTTATAAAATTGATGCAATATCTCTTTTTATTTCTCTGAAAATATATATGCATTTTTTAATTTGGAAGGACCATTTTGCTGCACAATTTATCCAATCATTTTATTTATTTATTTATTTATTACTAGTATATCTGCTTGGTCTCTGTTATTTTATTTCATAATCTTTTCCTGGATCACTGTGTTTTGCAGTTTTTACCTAAAATTAAATTTATATGAAATAAATTTATATAAATATTTATCTGTGTTTTATTGACTATGCAAAGACATTCAACTGTGTACAACATAACAACGTATAGATAACATTGTAAAGAATGGGAATTCCAGAACACTTAATTGTGCTCATGAGGAGCCTGCACATAGACCAAAAGGCAGTCATTCAAACAGAAGAAAGTGATACTGAATGGCTTAAAATCAGGAAAGGTGTGCCTCAGGGTTGTATCCTTTAACCATACTTATTCAATCAATATGCTGAACAAATATTCTGAGACGCTAGACTATATGAAGAAAAGCATGGCACCAGGATTAGAGGAAGACTCATTAACAACCCACAATTTACATATGACACAACCTTACTTGTTGAAAGTGAAAAAAAACTTGAAGCACTTACTGATGATGATTGTGTCAGTTTACAACTTATACTCACAATTGGAACAATAAGCAACAAAGCTATGAATGGAGAAAAGATTGACGTTGTCAAGGATTTCATTTTACTTGGATTCCTAATCAGCACCATGGAAGCAGAAGCCAAGAAATTAGAAGACATGTTGTATTGGGCAAGTCTGCTGCAGAAAACCTCTTTAAAGTGTTAAACCCCAAAGACATCACTTTCAAGAATAAGGTGTGTCTGAGCCAAGTCATGGTATTTTCAATTGCCTCTTATGCATGTGCAAGCTGGACAATGAATAAGGAAAGTCGAAGAAGAATTGATGCATTTGAATTATGGTGTTGGGAAAGAATATTGAATATACCATAGACTGCCAGAAGAATTAACAAATCTGTCTTAAAAAAAGTACAGCTGGAATGCTCACGGAGGCCAGAAATATCCTTTGTCCCTTGTACTTTGCACATGTTATCAGGAAGGACCAATCCCTGGAGAAAGACATCTTGCTTGATAAAGTCAATGAAAATGATGAAGATCCTTGTGAAGGCCTAAAAGGTAGCTTTGGGGTTACCATAGGGCAAAAATACTAAGAAGTTACCCAACTAATCAGACTAAATTAACATATTTTAAGAAGGCATGTGAAAGCTAGAAGGAACAAGCAAAAGTATTAAATCTATAGTGTTAAAAGTCACTGATCAAAGAAAATGCTTATCTGATGCACAAGTACCCATGGTGTTCCTGTTGTCTCTTGTAATAATGACTTGCATGTTATCTCAGAGTTGAACTATCAGTTCTACATGGCTGTATCTGACAAACTATGAACTGAGGCTCTACCTCATTTTTGTTAACCTTTGGACAAGCCATAACCTAGAACAGGGCCACAGTTCCTTCTTGTGGATACTCAGTTTCCCTCATTGCAATGATCTATGTCTGCTTTGAATTCTCTTTCAAATTTTTCCACTGTCTCATTAATCTGAAGTACATTTTTATTGTAACTTTACAGCAGTTTGTTCTTCCTGTGCCAGAATACCTTCAACAAGATGAATCGACACAGTGGCTACAACAATAGGCTCAAGCATATCAGATTTTGTGAGGAAGGTACAGGACTGGCCAGTGTTTCTTTCTTTGTACACTATGAGTTGAAACCAACATAAAGGCACCTAATAATAACAAATATCTAACTGAGATCTCTGTGTGTATGAATGGGATTATCAATGCTTGCCTTCAGTGTAGGGTGACCTGGCTAGGCTAGTTCATTAGGAAGTCTCCAATAATTATTCCTTTTTAAATTCTTATTTCTTGGGTTTGTCAGAACTCTGAGAAAAGAACATTCTAGTTTATATACCTATATGCTTATGTGAGAGCTCTAGTGGCATAGTGCCTAAGTCATTTAACTGCTAACCAGAAAGCTGGCGGTTCAAACCCACCAACCATGTCTCAGAAGGAAGACTGGGTAATCTACTTCCGTAGAGATACTGTCTCAGAAACCCAAGGGGGGCGTGGCTATGAGTTGCAGTGCACTTGACGGCAGTGAGTTATGTGCTTATGTAAGGAGCTGTGGTGGTGTAGTGCCTAAGGCATTTAACTGCTAACTGGAAGGGTGCGGTTCAAACCCAACAACCACTCTGTGAAAGGACTCCCGGGCAATCTACTTCCATAAAGATTTACCACCTTAGAAACCCAATGGGGGTCGCTATGAGTCTGAATTCACTCAATAGCAATGAGTTTGGTCTTTGGTTTATATGTGCCATCAAAGCTCCTACATGCTTTTTCTTCTGATTCCTTCAGTTGAATGCACACTGTACTATGGTCTTCCTCATATTCTTCCAATGTTACCTTTTTTTGTGTGTGTTCTGCAGTATTTTTTACCTAATTAATTGCTCTTCTTCTCCTGACACATCCTTGATTGAGATGAGAGCTTTTTGCATTTAATGTCTCTCCACAAGCAGGGTCTACGGCTCTTCTCTTGATTCTGTACACTAACACTAGGGGTTTGATAGAATTCTCTTCTCTGATCTAGAAGTAGAGAACATATTGAAAAGCATTCTTCTTGCCCAGTTTCTAGCACACAACAGACCTTTAACTGTTCTCCTATTTTGAGATCTTGTTATACAGTGATTTAGTCTCTGGTACTTTGGACTGGGGCCCATGCAAAAGCATAACCCCAATATACACTTCTAGAGATCATATTATTCCATGCCTCTACCTAAAATAGTTTGCTTTAGGAATACATCTGAGAATGGGTATGTCCACATTTACCATAATTTCTTCTTACTCCTTTCTAAAAGTTTTAATCTTTAAATGGCTGAAGAAAGTAAAGCCAAAGAGATTGGTCCCTCCAGAAAATTTCTCCCTCACTGTAGAAGGATGAATAGTTAAGTAATTTTCTTTATAAAACTCCCCAAAACATATTAAGGAGATATATGGCATGGAAAAGAAGATGAATTTCCCTGTCTATCGTGTTATTTTGGCTAATTAATTTCATAATCATGAACTTGACACTTTGTATTTCTCAATGTAGTGCCTGAGAGTTAGTAAAATTTTCTTTCAAATTTTGAATTTGTTGTCATCTTAGTGTATAGTGCATCTTTTATTTTATTTGTTTCATCATTTATTTATTACTTATTCCTCATAGGTAGCTTAGAATGTCAGAGATGTGTATGGAGTTAACTGTTTTTTGAAAATATCATTTCTATGTTGTCAATATGGTTTTTTATTACATGTTTGGTCATGATAAACCTGTATTTGCCATGATTGGGATTTTATATAAAAGAGAGTATGTATCAAAATTTAAAATTTATATCCTGTAGTAATTAATTCCTATTATCATTTTCTATAATTATTTCACATCTTCCATTGCTTGAAGGGTATAAAGACATGGCATTCAAAACAGTATATTTTCCTCTCACACTTAGGACAAACACAGAGTATTTATAAATTAAAAAAAAAAAATGTTTAGTGACCAAAACATTTCCTAACTGAACATCTGAGAATGGAAAGGAATGCAATTCACACCAAAACTAAGTGGAGAGACATGTTTGCTTTGTGTGTGCCAGTACCTTCTGATACTAGGTTTGTGATGTAGGCAAGTAAAGCTTGCAGAGATTAATGAAGGATTATCCCTGGCAGCTATTTTGAAAGAAATGATTTTGCTTATTTACATTCAACGAAACCAAATCAATCAGCAAACTGAAGTAGTGCATCAACATTTCCTGTGTTTAAATGTTTGTATTCCAGTTCCATTTACTGAAATGACCATCCATGTGAAAGCAGGGGGAAAAACTTTGTTTCTCACATAATTCCAGAGGTTACTATATTTGATAGATTTCTTTTGTTCCTTTTAACTTAATTATTATAATGTGTGCTTTTATTTTAAAAGAGAAAAATAGCTGTGATGAACAGTTATAAGCTGAGTGCTTAATTTCTGAAACATTAGAGAGAGAAACCAATAGGTGTTGGTTTATTGTAAGTATTAATTCATGCAAGTGTTATTTTTCTCTGAGTTCACCTCTATTGTTTTCACACATTAAAAATAAAAGTGCCTTATCTTATCTTTCAAAGCCTAGGGACAAGAAAGAATGTTCTACTGTTTTTTTGGAGAGAGTAATGCTGACCAGTGAAATATGAGCAATGATGCTATTTTTCAACTTCCAGATGTGTCTTCAGAATGAAAAGGTACATTTTCTTCATTTCTTGTTCCTTCCTGTCACTAAGATGGAGAATGGCTGGAGCTCCAACTACTATCATAGCACGGGAGTTGGGAAGCATTTGTTGAGCGGCGTGGAGCACAAAGTGAGAGTTGGTTCATAAGTAGACTATGAACTACTTATCTTTGAATTCCATTTATATATGAGAGAAATATATATTTTTTTTCATTTTTTTGGTCACTTGCATACAAGACCATATCTGACTGATGTTGCCTATTCACCCTTCAGCCTATCTTTCAAACCTCATCTTCTTTGGTGTTAACATTCAGTACTATTATATTGTTAAATGCTCCTTAAATAAGTATTATAATTTTCAAGCTCGCATTTTGTTCAATATGTTCTTTCCATAAGACACAAGATTCCCCCTTGTATATCAATTTTTAATTTCCCTTTTCTTTTCATCATTTCAGCTTTCTTATATCATTCTACAATAATCTTTCTTTAAACAACTCCATATGATTCTTACAGAATTTATAGATAATAAGCTTCTTGAGGGTTATAACAAATTTATTGGTACAAAGACACACTGAGCACCAGTTATGTGCCAGGAAATATGCTTAAGATTGTTGAGGGAGGAAGGATGAAGGAGAATGCCCACGATCATAAAGATCGCCCAATTTACTGAAAGAATAAGCTATATATGAGTACATATGTTCGAGTAAGAGTGAAACATAAATACAACATGGTGACCTATGCATTGTAGAATTACTATGAAGAAATTTTTGATTCTTCTGGGGATGGGATGGGAAGAAAGCCCCAAATGATTTTTCTGAGAGGATGGTATTTGAGCTGAGCTTGAAGGTTAAATATGTATTGACTTAGGAGGCAACAGCTAAGACAAACCACATGTGAATAGAAAAATGGAAAAACTGCCTGTGCTCCTTAAAGGAGTTTTCTATCTAGCTGGAGATAGGTGTTGAGCTTGTGGTGAAGCAAGCAGGAGGAAATGAATGGCGCAGGATGAAGGGATGAATGCTTACATGTATTTTATACACATTTTTAAATGTTATTTACACATTTAAATTTTTTCAGAAAAGAGGGAAGATGTGAAGAATAGATGGGAAATAGATAAAATGAGGAATAATGGGTGAAGCTAAATTGAAAGGACATGACTGATACATTGGTCGATGCATCAATATATGAAGATAAAACTAAACCAAAAACTCACTGCCGTCGAGAGGGTCCCAATTCAAAGTGACCCCTCCTTGGGTTTCCAAGGCGGTAGTACTATGGAAATAAGTTGCCCAGTCTTCCTTCCAAGGAGTAGTTGGTGGGTTTGAACTGCCAGCCTTCTGGTTAGCAGTCAAATGCCTAAGGAACTACGCCACCAGAGCTCCCGTATGAAGCCAAGGCAGGTGAAAACGGGTCACTAAAAAAGTGATTTTGAATGAAGCAGAACAGTAGAAAGTAGAAATACTATTCAACTTGCCTCTATTTTCTTGGTAAAGCTGGAGACACAATTGGCTTTTAAGAGAAAGTAAGCTGCTCTTGGACATTAAGGTAAAGATTTGGAACGGCACCTGTGGACAATGGAGAAGAGAGGGAAAATGATGGAGAGGAATTGAGGGAGCCTATTGTGAGTGTCGGAGCTCTGGTTGCATAGTGCCAAAGGCATGTGACTGCTAACCAGAAGGCTGGCAGTTCAAACCCACCAGCCACTCCTCGGAAGGAAGGTTGGGCAATCCACTTCCGTAGTGATACTGCCTTGGAAACCCAAGGAGGGATCTCTATGAGTCGAGTCCGACTCAATGACACATAACAACAACAACAATATTGTGAGTGTGTAGTTAAAGTGAAAGACCCAGGTATTCATGCTTAGGTTAGGAAGGAAACCAAACGTTGACTAATAGACTGAAGGAATAAGCAGGGGTTAGAGAAACTAGAGATTTTCTTAGAACAGAAGCGGTGGGAAAATTACATTTCCTCACTTTCCGTCATAGTACATAGCACAATGTCTTCTCTTAAATGAGTCCTCACAAATGTTTATTGTAATAATAACCTGTAATTCATCCTAAATTACCTTATTCTTATTTTTCATTTATTCTGTGAATTATTAGGAAAGAAACAGGAAAGAAGTTTTTCTGTGGAAAAACTATGGGATATGGTGGCACAGGGAAGATTTATCTCCATTTGTGGATGTTCAATAAAACATCATGGGGCGAATTTACTCAAAATAGCCCTCACTATAGCTTTGTAATGAGGTTGAATATATCTCTTTTAGCTTTTTCTTTATATATATAAATAAGCAGAATATGTATTTTCACTTGTTTTGTGAACAAAGACGAGCGACACAGAGGGAAATATAGATATGAAGTAGCATACAGTCTAAGTTTAGCATTAGGTAAACAGCCCAGAGGCCCAAAGATTTGTCACAATATGTGAAGCTTCTCTGAGAAGCATTGCTTCTTATTAGAAAAGACCCAGCAATTTATAGAGAGTGCCATTTAAAGGACTGTGTAGCTCAGAGGAGGGAAAAGCAATATTCCGGTAGGCTGCCTTTTGAAGCAGTAAACACCTTTCATGTCATTTAATAATGGCTTGGATACGTTTGAAGAACTATGTGTCAAGTATTCTGAAAACAAGGAATATAAGTTTGGTGAACTCTTTCAGTCATTTGAATCTTAAATCAGCCAGTTACCATATCTTAAAGCAGCTTATTTGATTCATTTTAGCTGGTGGGTGCAGTAGGGATAAAATTCCCAGGTCTGTTTTATCTGTAGTTAATGTGGAAGATTAATATGCACTACTCTTTTCTCCTTTCCAGGACATGCAGGAAATCAATATGTGGTTTTATGTCAAAAATAAAATGACTATACTTCAGTGTTTGTAATGGACAAAATAAGTCATTTTTAAATAATAAGTATATAAATAAACAAACATAGATTTTGACCCTAATTGAGCTCAAGAGCAGAGATTAGTAAATTTTGTTTGATTCACAGTTGGTTGAATAGCGTTAGTGTATATTTAGAATATGTAATTTAGCTCACAATATGCAAAGTCTGGTCAGATAGAGAGAAATTTCATTTCAACATTTTGTTATTTGTCTCTCTTATTTTGATAGTGCTTATTTCTTTGAGGAATTACTTCTGTTAAATCATTCCCAGATTGGAAGTTGAACATTATATTTACCTAACCTAACTTCCAGTAGTTTTCAGTTGCTGCATATTGAACAGATCATTTCCTCCCTTCACCATCTCAACCAACCCCTCATTTTCTTCATATTTCCTTACACATTTTTGAAATAATCTTATTATTGATATAGATTCTTTGTTTGGAATGTCCTAAGTATCTCAATCAAAGTTCATATCACATATAAATCATTTCATAGACTATATCCAGTGCTTTTAATAAATTTTGCATTAAAACAAATTAATTTTATTTGAGAATATTTAGTTTGGTTTTAAAAGTCAGGCTAGAAGTGAAAACCTGGAGACATGAGATTGTTATTAGGTTTCCAGGTTAACTGATATCACTAGGAACATTGAGACAATATTTCATAGTCTGTAACTCATTGGATCAAGCCAAACTCCAAGACAATCATTGAATAGAAAATAAGTAATTGGAATTTTGTTTTATTTAAGAGGATTATAGATACATTTGGAATGCCACTTTTATAAAATGGGTCAATTATTAATACCTTACATCCTTTCTTTGTTATAATGTTAATCCACAAATAACTCATTTAGCATTTGTGTAGACAGAATAATGTCATGTACGTTAGTTTTGACTTAATTCCTATTTTTCTTCTATCAGACTTAAATCCAAGAACAAAAGGAGTGAGTGTCTTCCCCAATTACAATTGAGCTAAGAAAAACTGATTTATTATAATAATGATAGGTAAACTTTTCACTCTATCATCTCACATAGCAAAAAATAAGAATATGTGAATCTGATATGATAATAATAAAAACAAGTTATTGTATTTATTAATGAATTTCAAAGTGAACTTCTATTCTTTATGCATCTTCATAAAGCTGTGAAGAACTTTGAAAATCTGCCTGATCTATTGTAGAGAACATGACCAAATCCAAGCTGCCATTAAAAAAAGAAAGAAAGAAAGAAAACCTTACTGCAATTGAGTCGGATCTGACTCATAGTGACCCCTCCTTGGCTTTCCGAGGTGGTATCACTATGGAAGTAGATTGCCCAATCTTTCTTCTGTGGAGTGGCTGGTGGGTTTGAACTGGCAGCCATCTGGTTAGTAGTCAAATGCCTTAGGCACTACGCTACCGTATTGTTGTTGTTGTTGTTGTTATGTGCCATGGAGACAGACCTGACTCATAGCGACCCCTCCTTGGGTTTCCCAGGCAGTATCACTACGGTAGTAGATTGCCCATCTTCCTTCCCAGGAGTGACTGGTGGGTTTGAACTGCCAGCCTTCTAGTTAGCAGTCAAGTGCCTTAGGCACTATGCTACCAGAGCTCCTACCATATAGTGGACTGGATATGAGTTCTGTAAGCTTTTTCTTGTACTTAATTTCTTGTAATTGATCCTCAGTTATGTCATTCATTAGTTGTGGGCTTGGACAGTTATTTAATGTATCTGGACCTATCCATTATCTATGACAGACATGAAGATAATTAAAATGCTGCTCTGAGGATTATGTAAAATACTCTTTTAAGTTGTCTGGCTCTGAAGGCCTCCTCAGTAAATAAGGACAATTATTTTCATTTGGTGGCAACATATCTTATCATAAATGCCTCGAGTAAAGTAGACACCCCAAGAATGATCCTGTTTACTCAAATTAAAATCATTTTTGCAATCTAGCTTAAATCATTTCTGCAAAAGTTTAAGTCAATATCCTTGTATGCTGTCCTTGGTAGAACCAAAGTATTTCATATGCCAAAATCTTTTTTAAAAGACAAAAAAAAAAAAAAAAAAACCCACACGGTTTTATATGTACTTACCTTCTCACCTTTCCATAGAAAAATTGTCACTATTCCTTACATTGTAATATCTACTTCTCTATCCCTCTATCCCTCAGAAAAAGTCTATTGACATTTTATTGGCTTGTAATAGGAACTTAATTGAAATATTACGAATCTGAATGTTTGTAGAACAGAAATAAATGTAGGCCTCCATGTCTATCTAAAATAGGCTAGATTGTTTGGACCAACCCTACCATCAAAACAACTAAAAATATTGGATAAAGTATTTTAAGATATTCTTAAAAGTAATGAAGAAAAGGAGAGAATGTCAAAAAATACCATAAAATAACCTAATGAATGAGCTCAGCTCTCTTGGAAGAAGTATAGCCAGAAAGCTTTTAGAAGCAAGAATGATGAGACCTTCATCTTATGTGCTTTGGACATGTTATCAGGAGAAACCAGTTCCTCGAGAAGGACATTATGCCTGATAAAGTGGAGGATCACCAGCACAAAGGAAGGCCCCAACAAGATGACTAACACAGTACCTGAAACAATGGGTTCAAACATAACAATGATTTGTGAGGATGGTGCAAGACAGGGCAGTGTTTCATTCTGTTGTGCATAAGGTTGCTATGAGTCAGATTGATTTAACAACACCTAACAACAACAACAACCTAAAAGAGAGCAGAAACTCAGGGAGGTATGCAGGGTACAGAAGATTGGCTGACCTAGTGAAACGAAGCTTAGATTTTGATTCCATTTCAGAGCAAAGGTAAAGCTCTGAGGCCAAGCAAAGTCGAATAAGAGATTCTTTCCCTATGATATTAGATCTGTAAAAGATTGTATCAGGGAGAGAAGAAAGCAAAATTAAACTTAACTCCTCACAAAGAAATGGAAAAAAAAAAAAAGAAATACACCACAGAAATTTAAACCACTTCCAAGAATTTCAGGAATATTTAGTCAAAATTACTATTACCTAAATGTACTAAATATCTTTAAGCCAGAAAATCAGTTTAAAATGATCCCAGACTCATGATAATCCCAGGTCTTTGGTGGGGCAACATGAATCATATCTACAGGAATGCAGTTCATCTTAGACTTGAAGGAATTCTCATACATAAATCCTGAGGAAAATTACCATATCATAGAAGACAAAATAAATACACAGGTACTATGAATTAGAAATCAGCAAACACCACAGGCAGCAGGATCAGTTTCAAAAATTTTCAAATTCTGTAATGGTCAGACAGAGATTATAAGCCAAATATGTTTCTTCCATTTAAATAAATAAAAAACACAATTGGAGATATTTTAGAAAAATATTAATACTTAAACACTGTAAGATACTACCGAATATGTAATAGTTGAAATGTAAGACCCAGTGAGCATGTTTAAGGGTAGATTGGACACAGATGAAGAAAGAATTAATGAATTGGAAGACAAAGCTGAAAAAATATTTCAAATGAACTTTAGAAAAGTGAAAAAAATATATTGAAAATATGAGAGAAGATAGGAACCATGGAGGATATGGTGAAAAGATTTAGTCAGTGATACAGAAAGAGAGGACAGTGAGTGTGACAATAAACAGTATTTGAGTACATATTCCCTGAAAATTTTCTAGTACATATGAAAATCACTGATGCATAGATATAAAAATCTAGAGAATCTTAAGCAGGATAAATAAAAAGAAAATTACACCTACATCTAGATATATTGTTGTGAAATACCAGGTATCAAATAACCAGAAAGAAAAATACAGAGTAATTGTAAAGGAACAGCAACTGATTTCTTGACAGTGGAGGCTAAAAGAGAGGAATGATTTCTTCAGTTTTCTGACAGAAAATAATTATATTGTGGCATTCTGTATCTATGAAAATTATCTTAAAAGAATAAAAGTAAATGTATATTCTCAATTCTCTCCAGCAATAACAATCCAAGTTTTATCTATTGTTTTCTTTCTTTCTTTCTTTCTTTTTTTATTGTGATTTGGGTGAAGATTTACAGAGCAAATTCACTTTCCATACAGCAGTTCACATATACTTTGTCTCATGTCATTGACCACAGTTTACCACAATGCAACAGCTCCCCTCCCACTTCCTCCCTGTAGTTACCACTTCCCAGTGTCCATCACTCCATACTCTCCTGCCCCCTGAGCTGTCTTCCTGTGCATAAGCAGCCCTTCCTTCTCCCATGATTATTCTCTCCAGGGCATGTGTCTACTTGAGGTGAATGTTTAACTCACATGCCTGTACTTTGTTTGGCTGGAAACCACAGGTATGGGTTCAATTCCAGACCTGAAGGGAAGCTAGGGGCCATAGTCTCAGTGGTTCCACCAGGCTCTATTAGACCAGCAAACCTGGTCCCAACCATCTTTTTTTTTTTTTCCCTCCAAATGATTTTGAGTTTGTTCCACATTGTTCTCCCTCTCTATCCAGGATCTCCTACATCCCTTCCAAGTGGATGACAGTGGTAGCCAGGCACCATCTAGTTCTTCTGGTCTCATAGTTGTATAGGTTGCAGATCGGATGGTGTACTAGTCATGAGGACTGATTGTTTCCATGAATTTTGGTTTTCTTCTTTGTTCTTTGCTCTTGATGAGGAGAGACCCATCGTTGCATCTAGATGGCAGCTTGCTAGCTTTTAAGATCCCAGTTGCTACGCACCAAAGTAGGAGGTGGAACAATGTTTTGGATAGTATGTTATGCCAATTGAGCTTGATGTCCCCTGTGACTATGGTCCCAAGCCCTCAGGATCAATTACTCGGTCACTCTGGGTAGCTGGCTGTGGCCAAGCAGTGACCACAACCTAGCGCCTTGTCAGCTGTACTATACACCTGGGGATTCTGATCATTCACATAAACTTATAGGATCATTGTCTGCCAACCTTATATATGATTTTGGATACACTCCCTCTTTCATAGGCATACCTAATCGTTTAGCCTGTCCACCTATCTATCCATCCATATACCCATGTTTGCCTTCACTGAGAACTCAGTACTGTATATGCAAAAGGGTTCATATTTGTTGTCTGTACTTCCCATGTACCTCTCTATGTCTTTCTCATCCTCAATGCTGCCATATTGGTCACTCTCATTTGGTACATTGCCCTTCTCATCACCCAAATCAATATTTATCTCTATCTATCTAACAGCGTTCCCTCCCCTCCCCTCCCACCCCTGGTAACCAACAAAGAAAATTTCCTTCAATAGATAAACCTTTCCTTAACTTTTACAATAACGGACTAATACCATATTTGTCCTTTTGTGATTGACTTATTTCACTCAGCATAATGTCCTCCAAGTTCACCCACATTATGTAGTGTTTTGCAGATTCTATATTATTCTTTAGCATTGCATAGTATTCCATTGTATGTATGTGCCATAGTTTGGTTATCCATTCCTCAGTTGATGGACATCTAGGTTGTTTCCATGTTTTGGCTATTGTAAATAGTGTTGCGATGAACATGGGTGTGAATATATCTGTTCTTGTCATGGCTCTCACTTCTTTAGGGTATATACCTAGTAATGGGATGGCTGGGTCAAATGGTATTTCTAATTCCAACTCTCCACAATGGTTGTACCATTTTACAGTCCCACCAGCAGTGTATGAGAGTCCCAATCTCTCCACAACCTCGCCAGCATTTGTTATTTTCTGTCTTGTTGAACTTAGCTACTAGTGCTGGATGTTTTCTTTAATTTTTATCTATGCTTTGATAGGTATATATTTTTATTATAAAATTATTTAAAGTCTACTTGATTTAAATTCTAGTATCACTCAAAATATTTTGAATCCCTCTCTTATCGTAAAATTTAGTGGAATATAATTACATTCATTATAAGTAAGCTAATTAATATTTTTCTAAAATAAAATAGATCTCTAAAACAGAATTTATAATATTTGCTATTTTTCTGACCTCCCTGCCCTTACCCCATATCCACGGAAGTTTCTTTGTTTTATCTGGTTATTTTGATAAACTATTTTGGGATCATAACAACAGGATAAATATTGCATATTTATCCTCAGTATAGACCTGTGAGTTTAATGCTCTTTCATGGTCGTATACCTCAGTCAATACCATAGAACGCATACAATGTCAAACAGAGAAAAATGGATAAATCAGAATGAACATGTGAGCATCATAGGATAACCTACTTAAATTGGATTTAAATTATTGACAGAAAAGAATCATTCATATTTTATTAACTCTAAGGACTTTATGGTAAGTATCAGCACCATTGGATACCTCAGAAGATTGAGTTCTTTCTGATGTTAAATCCATATGACTTATACTCATTCTCCTCAGTTTCTCCATTCGTTGATCCATAAAAGACTACTAAAATGATTTTTTTTATAGCATCTTCATATTCTCTCTTGCTAGAACTTTCAGTGCTATGAAAAGTGTTATATGCATCTTAAAGAGTATGAAAGTGTATCAGATACAGTAATGAGGTAAAGGGGAAAATCTATGAGTTTCAGAGGTTTCCTTTGAGACTTGTAAAATATGTATTAGAAGTGAGAAATTTAAGCATCATAAATTTTATTACTAACCCAAAAGATTTCCTGAGTCTTATATTTTAGCTGATTTACATTCATACTGTCTTTAGGGGACAATAATGAGTTCAGTCTTGCTTATGTTTGGGTCCAGTTTATAAGGTACATGCAGGAAAAGTTGCTTAGTTAAAGTAATCTAAGCAGAACATTAAATTATTATTTTATAACTTGTCCTCTACATCTAAAGAAAATAGTTGGTTAAGAGAAGTATTTTTGTCAAAGTTTTCCCATGCTGATATCTTGTTTAATGCTTTCTGGATTTATCCTTCTAGATTTTCATCACAATTAACCTTTTTCTTATCTTTCAGTTTCTAGTATAATCAAAAGAATGTCTCTTAATGGCTATCTTTATCTATCTATCTATCTATCTATCTATCTATCATCATCTATCTATATATCTATCTATCATCATATATCGATCTATCTATTTATCATCTGTCATCATCATCAAGGATCCCTGGTGGTGCAGTGGTTAAGTGCTTGGCTGCTAACTGAAAGTTGGCAGTGTGAACCCATCAGCTATTCTTAGGGAGAAAGATGAGCCAGTCTGCTTCCATAAAGATTACAACCTTGGAACACCTATGGTGCAGTTCTCTGTCCCATAGGTCACTAGGAGTTGAAATCATCTAGACAGCAATGGGTTGTTATGGGATCTATCTATCTATCTATCTACCTATCATCTTCTATCTTTGATCTATCTGCCTTCAGACTGTGTCTTTATAATACTATTTTTTTTTTTCAAAAGCATATCAAGCTCATGGTCATTATATATATATATATGTGTGTGTGTGTGTGTGTGTGTGTGTATATATATATATTGTTGTTGTTATGTGCCATTGAGTCGGACCCGGCTCATAGCGACCCCTCCTTGGGTTTCCAAGGCAGTATCACTATGGAAGAGATTGCCCCATCTTCCTTCCGAGGAGTGGCTGGTGGGTTTGAACCGCCAGCCTTCTGGTTAGCAGTCAAGTGTTTTAGACACTACGCTACTAGCAAACATTTTACATGCATTATCTCATTTAATACCAATCTCCTCAAGAGCCTTATCATAGTAGAATTAGTATATCCTTTGCACTAATGAATTTAGTGGTTAAAAATCTCGTTCAAGGATATTGCATTGGGCACTTAATGATAGGGACTGGATTTCAATCTCTCTGATTCCATATTCTGTGTTCTTACCTAATGTTCTATTATCTTTTTGATGATTGAGGAATGGGCTTATGTATTTGATTTGGATCGGTTAATGTGTTTTTTTAAGTTCATTTAATACCAAATGTAAAAGATGTTTCCATTTTATATAATTGATTTCTTGAGAAGTGTTCTTGTCTCTGAATTTATAAAATGCTGACCCCATCTAGAATCATGACATCATTGGTGAGCCTCTTAACAGTTCTCAGCATCTTTGCCACATGGTTGGAGGCCAGATATCAGTTTGTCACCATATAATATATGCCCTCTATCTGGTTGGAAGCATAGAGCAGGTGCTTGGAAATTCTGCTGTCATCCATTCTCCACACATGACCAGTCCATGCTAAGCTGAATTATGGTGAATATCACTTAAGAACTACTATAGTGGCTGCACTCTGAGACTTGGCTAGCAATCTTGCTGTTCTATTTGATACTCCACAGAGCACAAAGTTAGAGCTGTGAAAACCACTTAAGAAATCAGATATAGTCATATCATGTTTAGGTCTTATCATCTTATAATATAGTGAACACCAACATAGTTCTGAAGAGGTTAAGCTTGGTTTAAAATTTGGAACAAAGTTGAAATAGCTATCTGATGGTTTGCTTTTAAATACTGTACATTTTCATTGTGATGTTTATGTTCTCCATTCATTGGGCTTCAACTGGGATAGTATTTACACTGAAATTAACAAAAATAAGTTTATATAAACACTTTCAAAAGATCATTTTCATTAATTGAGGATATTTGCGAAAAACACAAAAGATGAAATCAAAACTAAACCAAACTCACTTCTGTAGAGTCTGATCTGACTCATAGAAACCCCTCCTTGGGTCTCCAAGGTGGTATCACTACAGAAGTAGATTGCCCCATCTTCCTTCTGAGGAGTAGCTGGTGGGTTTGAACCGCCAGCCTTCTGGTTAGCAGCCAAATGCCTTAGGCAGTATGCCACCAGCGCTCCTAAAAGATGAAAGGCTGCCTTAATTTAGTAAATATTTTAAATAAAAATTAAAAAAATCACAAATATTATGAACTAAGGAAGTCCTTGACTCTTTGAAAAATAATTCCTTGTAAAATTTCTTAAAAACACAAATAAGTATGTAATAAGTGACTTGATTAAAATAGATTCACTGAAATTTTCTTGGATCATATACCTACTGTATATAGCAGGCATACCTGTATGTAGATTCTGGAAATTCCATGCTGAGGAAGAGATTTTTAGATCAATGACATAAAACCTCCAGACATACATAGGTTGTGATGTATTTCAGAAACAACTGTATCCTGAATGAAATACATTGTTTCAGGAAAGCATGCTTAACCTGTATGAGAGGGTAACCTTTCTTGTTTCCAAAGCATAGGTTTGAGTTTTCTTCTGTTCATTTATTTCCCAGCAGGTGTCTCTATATAGCAGCTTTACTCAGAAGGAGCAATAACACAAGAACTATTAGGATAAAAAGAAAATAACGTAGCAAGTAGAGAAATGAACTAATCATAGAGTGCATTTGTGTTCATATAAAGTCAAAATTTTTATAGCTGTAAAGATATGTGCAGTACATAAGCAGAATATTTTGGTTTATTTCCTGATTTTATTTGATTAAGCAACTATCAAAAAAAAAGAAAAGAAAGAGCCTTCAAAACAGTTTATACTATGTACAACGTAACTAAAAAATACAGATATTCTCTAACAGGTTGATAATTTAGGTTTTGCCATCTTGATATGATAACTGCTTCATCAACTTGGATGAATTTATTGGATGTTGTTGCTACTGATAGGTGCCCTCAAGGTAGTTCTGACTCACAGTGATGCTACATACAACAGAAGAAAACACTGAATCGTCCTTCATCATACTCACAATTGTTGCTGTGTTTGAGCCCATTGTAGCAGCCACTGTGTCAATGCATTTCATTGAGGTTCTTCCTCTTGTTTGCTGACCCTCTACTTTATCAGGTATTATGTCCTTCTCTAGAGAATGATACCTTCTAATAATATGTCCAAAGTACATGAGACAGTATCTAGCTGTCCTCTCTTCTTAGGAGCATTCTGGTTGTATTTCTTCCAATGTAGAGTTGCTCATTCTTATTTAAGTCCATGGTATAGTTAGTATTTTTTGCCAATACTATAATTCAAAGGCATCAATTCTTTTTCAATCTTCTTTCTTCATCGTCCAACTTTCTCATACATAAGAGGCAAGTAAAAGCAGCATGGCTTGGCTTAACCTCATCTTAGTCCTCAAAATGGTGTATTTGCTTTTTTAACACTTTAAAGAGATTTATTGCAGCAGATTTACCCAGTGCAGTGTATTGTTTGATTTCTTGATGCTGCTTCCATGGACATTAATTATGGATCTAAGTAAAATGAAATCCTTGACTACTTCAATCTTTTCTTCATTTACCATGATGTTATTTATTGGTCCAGTTGTGAGGTTTTGTTTTCTTTATGTTGAGATGTAATTCATACTGAAGGCTGTACTCTCTAATTTCTGTAAGTGCTTCAAGTCTTCTTCCTTTTTCAGCAAGCAAGGTTGTGTCATCTGCATATTGAAGGTTGTTACTGAGTCTTCTTCCAATCCTGATGTCATGTTTCTCTTCATATAGTCCACTTTCTTGACTTATTTGCTCAGTATAAATATTGAATAAGTATAGTGAAAAGATACAGACAAGATAAACACTTTTCCTGATTTTAAACCATGACAGTGTCCCTTGTTCTGACCAAATGACTGCCTTTCTCTATATAGGTTCTACGGGAGTACAGTTAATCTTTCTGAAATTCCCATTCTTCCTAAAGTTATTCATAATTTGTTGTGATCCATACTGTTGAATGACTTTGCATAGTCAATAAAACACAAGCAACTGTCTTTCTGGTATTCTCTGCTTTCAGCCAATATCCATACAAAATAAGCAACAATGATAGCCCTCATTCCATGCCCTTTTCTTAATCTGGCTTAAATTTCTGGCATTCCCTGTCAATGTTCTTCTGCAACCTTTTTTGAATTATCTTCAGCAAAATTTTATTTGCATGTGATGTCAATTAATGTTTTACAATTTTATGCAAGTAGGACTAAAATATTTGTAACGATCCGAAAGAGTGATTTAAAGGTGTGGTGGGCAGTAGAAAGATTAAGAAGTGGAAAGAGATGTAAAATAATATTATTCAAAGAAGTATTTTTTTTTTTTTAATCTTCTTTACTTTTGCTGAGTGAATAACCAAAGTCACTTTGTTCCATTTAGTACGATGAGAAGAGTGAACTTCAAACACTAAGTCGTCAGTGTGTACTCTTAGCCAAATAAAATTTATACTTTGATGGATTGCAACTGAATTTCTACTGTAATTTAAGTAGAATGACAAATTTTCAATTTTACATGTAAAATGACTTCAGCTCTGTTTTGCCATTGCATTGTAATTATAGATTTAAGGCAGTACAACATTCTGAGATGAATAACTGATCAAATTCAAACATGGTCAAAACTTTTGAGTAGTAGTAACAAAATAGTTTATATGCCAAAATTAAGTTTTAACTTGTGAGATTCCTGTGCTCCCCCCCTCCCCCCCAAAAAAAAACCACAATGCACTGCTGTAGAGTCGATTCTGACTCACAGTGACCGCTCCTTGGGTTTCCAAGAAAGTATCTGTACCGAAGTAGATTGCCCAATCTTCCTCCTGAAGAGTGGCTGGTGGGTTTGAATCACCAGCCTTCTCGTTAGCAGTCAAATGCATTAGGCCCAGTTAAAAATACGTGAAGAACATAACTATAAAACATAAAAAGGTAAAATCACAAATACAAAAATTTACTAAATCTATTAAAAGGTTAAAGAATGGCAGATAAACTCCTAATTAGATGGATTTCAAGGACAAAATTTTCTGTATTTTTAAATATATTGAAGTTTTCAGTACATGAGTAGAAATTTTTAGTACCTTGAAACCAAGTATGTCACAAAAATATGTATTTTGGGCAATAGTAGGTAAGTTATAGAATAATTATATTGTTGTTGTTGTTATATGCTGTCGAGTCTGCCTTGATTCATAGCGACCCCTCCTTGGGTTTCCGAGGCAGTATCACTACAGAAGTAGATTGCCGAACTTTCCTTCTGAGGAGTGGCTGGTGGGTTTGAACCGCCAGCCTTCTGGTTAGCAGTCCAGTGCCTTAGACACTATGCTACCAGAGCTCATAATAATGATATTAGTTATATGTTAATTATCCTTTTGCTCTGATATTATATTTCTTTAATTCTTATCTTCCTTCCTTTAAAAAAATAGATATTTTGGCCTGTAAGACCACTAAAGAGATCTTACAGGCTGCCACCATACTTTCAAAAAGAGATAGAACTTATCCAAATCATATTTCTTAGCTAAATAATCTCTTTGGAATTTATCAAGTGATATTTTCTGGTTTAAGATGCTAGAATAAAAATATATTTGCCACCCTTTTCTAACAAAGTATCTTTTAAATAAAGAAAAAAATTACATTTATGAAAAAAGGTGATGAGAAACAAGAAAGGAAGTAGTGAGAATATTGGAAATTTTGAGAATACCCAGGAAAAAAGAAAATAGACTTTTTGTTTTTTCTTGCTTTTTAGAAAGTGGAATAATGTCTATCTCAAGAATAGACATGGCTTTGTCCAGTGGAGCAAGTGAGAAGCTTCAAGTTTTAAGGTAAATTAAAAGAGTAAGTTGCAGGCAGCAAAAATGGGTTATTGGAATGTAAGATTATGAGAGCAGGCACTTCATTGGTATTATTTACTGCTGTAATCCCAGCACCAAGAATTGTGCCTGTCACATAAATAACTCAATGCTTAATATGGAATTTTACTTCTGGGAAGATAATCACCTTTATTTTACAGTTATTTTGGGAGCTCTAGTGGCATAGTGCCTAAGGCATTTGACTGCTAACCAAGAGGCTGGTGGTTCAAAACCAAAGCACCAGGCTCTCCTAAGAAGGAAGGTTGGACAATCTACTTCCGTAGTGATACTGTCTCGGAAACCCAAGGAGGGGTCGCTATGAGTCGGATCCGACTGGACATCAGTGAGTTTTAAATCTATATTTATTTGTTTGTTTGTTTCACTCTCACGCTCTATTTTCCCCTCTGGGAATCTTCCTATGGAATAAGTGTGCCGGAGCTGGCTGATATGACCTCTTTACAGTCAATTGGTAAATTTTTGAATTTTTCAAGATGGTTGTTAAACAAATTAATCACAAAAATGATAACATATTAACTTACACTTAAATAAATGATATTAAAAACAAAGACAACATGTAGTCAAATTGACTGCCAAAAGAATGAACAAATCTGTCCTGGATGAAGTGCAGCTGGAATGTTCCTTGGAAGTGAGAATGGCCAGACTTCCTCCACCAACTTTGGTCATGTTGTCAGAAGGGACCATTCTCTGGAGAAGGATATCATACTTTGTAAAGTGGAGGTCAGTGAAGAGGGGGAAAGCCCTCAACAAGATGGACTGACACAGTGGCTACAATGATGGGTTCAAGTATAGCAAGGATTGTGAGGCTGGCACAGGACTGGGCAATGTTTTGTTTTGTTGTACTTGGGGTCGCTATGAGTTGGAGCTTACTCAATGGCACCTAACAACAACTACAACAACCACATTTTGCTACGAACATCTCTGGGTAGCACATTGGTAAAGCACTCAGCTACTGAGTTAAGGGTTCATGACCCAAAACCACCCAGTGGTGAGGTGGCTCTGAAGAAAGGCCTGATGATAATCTGTTTCCAAAAGGTCACAGTCATGTTTCCTATAGAGCAGAGCTCAACTCTTCAACACGCAGACTCACCTTGAGTTGGAGTTGACTCAGTGGTAACTGGTTTAGTTTGGTAATTATTTTACTGCATTTTGCTATTATTTATATTTTTGAGGCAAGTTACAGCTATTCTATTCATATGACTGAAAAACCATATAATGGCATGGTACTACACATTTCTTCCCAATGTTGCATTCAATGATGTGTCACTGATAACTTGAATGTGGTCACAGTAAGAACATTTAAACTAAGGAATTCAATAAACACTATATACCAGGGTGTACAGTTGTATATTTTAAGATGGAGAGCTGACTTACTGTTCATACTATGACATAATACACTTTTTTATAAAGAGATTTGTTCTTATGCTTTGTCCAAAAGATAAAAAACACAACGGTTACTAGGAATTTTAATTTTGAAAAAAATCATGCTTACAGTAAAGAAGAGAAAAATAGAATGAATTTCCAGTGATTAGCTTTTTTTTTCTTACTGCTCCTTTATTTTGCATTATCTGTACATGCTTGTACACATAAGCATACACTCCACTGAACCATTTGAAAATAAGATGATGATGTATCATGGACATTCTCTTACATAACCACAAAACCAAAGAAATCTAGTCCACATCACACCCAAGAAATAAAATCTGCATACAATAACTTTACTGAATATTTACTCTATAGTTACATTCACCAGTAGGTACAAAATGCATTCTATGGCTTTTTTACAGACCCAATCAAGACTCACCCATTGCATCTAGTAATCACTTTTCTTTGATCTTCTTTAACCTAGAATAATACCCCTATATTTTTATACTTCTGTATTTTGTGTTTCATGACATTGATATTTTAATTTTTTTAAATTATGATTTGGGTGAAAGTTTGCAGAGGAAAGTGGTTTTCCATTTAACAATTCATACTCATTTTGTTTTGTGACATTGCTTGCAAATCTCCACAACATAATAACACTTTCCATTTCATCCCTGTGTTTTCCATTTCCATTTCTTCTTCCTTCCAATCCTTTCTTTCCTTCTGAGTTTTATCACTGGACAAATGTTCCCCTTCTGATCTTGTATGGTTGATTGTTCTAAGGAATGCGTAACTCCCTGGTGCTACTCTTCACCATACAGGCTTGTCAGTTGTTTGGCTGAAAGTTTAGCTACGGGGATGAGTTCTGTTAAAGGCATGAAGAGTGTCTAATGGCCATAGTCTTGGGGGTTCTAACAGTCTCTATCAGAACACTAAGTCTGGTCAATTTTATGATTTTGAGTTTTGCTCCACATTTTTGTCCCACTCTCTCCAGGACCTTCTATTGTGATACCATTCAGAGTGGTCAGAAGTTGTAGCCAGGCACTGTTTAGTTCTTTGGGTCTCAGGGTCATAGAGGCTGGGATTCACGTGGTCCATTTGTCCTTTTGATTAATTATTTCTTTGTGTCTTTGATTTTATTTATTCTTCTGTGGTCCTGCCAGGGAGAGACAAATACTTGCCTCTTAGCTTTCCACGCACGAGCTTTTAGGTCCCCAGGGGATACTCACCAAAGCAGGATGTAGAACATTGTCTTTGTGAATTATATTATCCCAATTTGCCTTGATGTCCCCTCTGACTGTGGTCTTGAACCCCCATCTCATTCCCTCAAGGTGTTTGATTATGGCTCAGAAGTTTTCATAACTTTGACCCCCATATGCTCTACTATATTCATGGAATATTTGCAACACATGTAAATGTTGTTGTTGTTAGTTGCCCTCGAGTCAGCTCTGACTCATAGCAACCCTATGTACAACAGAACAAACCACTGCCCAGTCGTGTGCCATCCTCAGAATCCTTGCTACACTTGAGTTCATCGTTGCAGCCACTGTGTGAATCCATCTCTTTGAGGGTCTTCCCCCTTTTTGCTGACCTGCCACTTTACCAAGCATGATATCCTTCTCCAGAGAATGGTCCCTTCTGACAACATGACCAAAGTAAGTGAGATGAAGTCTGGTCATTTTCACTTCCAAGGAGCATTCCAGCTTCACTTATTCCAGGACAGTTCTGTTGGTTCTTCTGGCAGTCCATGATATTTTCAGTATTCTTTGTCAACCTCACAACCCAAAAGGATCAATTTTTATTCAGTCTTCCTTATTCATTTTCCATCTTTCACATGCATGGTATTGAAAATATCACGGCTTGGGTTAGGTGCACCTTAGTCTTCAAGGAGACATCTTTGCACTTCAGCACTTGAAAGAGGTCTTTTGCAGCAGATTTTCCCAGTGTGACACAAAGTCTCATTTCTTGACTGCTACTTCCATTTGTGTTGATTGTGAAACCAAGTAATATGAAATCTTAGACAACTTCGATCTTTTCTCTATTTATTGTGATGCTCCTTTTTTATCCCGTTTTGAGGATTTTTGTTTTCTTTACATTGAGGTGTAATCCCTACTGCAGACTGTAGTCTTTAATCTTCATCAGTAACTGCTTAAAGTCATCTTCACTTCCAGCAAGCTAGGTTGTGTCATCTGCATATCACAGGTTGTTAATGAGTCTTCCTCCAATCCTGATGCCAAATTCTTCTTCACATAATCTACCTTCTGGGATTCTTTCTTCCCAGTCTGTCTTAGTCTGGAAGCTCTGCTGAAACCTGTCCATCATGGATGACCTTACTCGCAGTTGAAATACTGGTGGCATAGCCTCTAGGTTCACAGCAACATGCAAGCAACTACAGTATGACAAACTGGAGAGATGAGTGGTGGGCACATATAAATACATAGTAGAAATATCTTCTGTCAAATCTATGTATATTCATGAGTGTACTCCAAGTCACCTACCAATATTTGTTCACCTTGTGTGTCTAACTATGGATCCACTAATAGATCACTGTTATTACTGTTATTGCAGGATTGTGTTTGTAATAATATGTACCTTTGTTGCCTTTAATTTCTTGTGCTCTTCCCAGTGTCTTACTTTGCCTTGATATTTTATTCCTATTTCACTCTTATAATACATTGCTTTTGACATTGGTCTTTTCAAAACTGATGGCACAATGGTTAAGAATGTGGCTGTTAACTCAAAGTTGGCAGACCAAACGTACCAGTGTCTCTTCAAGAGAAAGATTGGCAGTCTTCTTCCCCAAAGATTCACAGCCTTGGAAACCTGATAGGGCAGTCCTACGTAATTATACAGGGTCTCTATGAGTACAAATTGATTGTATGGCACTGAGGGTTTTTTTTTTTTTTTTTTTTAAGTCTAGTTGTCATGCTGTATTCTCCATTACCTGAGTTTGTTTGTTTCCTCATGATTAGATTCAAATGTATCATTTTAGTCAAGGGTCTTATATGAATGATGTAGTCTATTTCACATTATTTCACATCAGGGTGCTCATCAAGTAAGTTTGTCCCATTATTTGGTGATGCTAAGTTTGATCATTTGGTTAAGTTGGAACTGACAATGTATTGTACCTGAACTCTATCATTATTCACATTACTGAAACATTATTGTAGCATCCTAATTATAATAAGTTAATAAATTTTTGCCATTTAAATTGATATTGGATACACAGAATTAATTAAAATATAAGCTTTTCCAAAATTTACTTCTAGAATGAGGGATATTTTTTATGCTGTTCAATACATGCATTATAGCTTTAATAAGTTAAATAGAATGAATGTGCTTATGCAAATAAATGAACATGTGCCTAAGGCATTTGACTGCTAACTGGAAGGCTGGAGGTTCAAATCAACCAGCCACTCCTCAGATGGAAGACTGGGCAAGTTACTTCCATAGAGATACCACCTCAGAAACCCAAGAAGGGGTTGCTATAAGTTGGGACTGACTCAATAGCAGTGAGTTTTTTTAGTGAATAAATAAATAAATAGTGACTTAACCACACAATGGAATCCTTTTCAGCAATGTTAAAGGAACTGACTACTAACACACCAAGGTGTGGGTATATCTCAAAAGATTGTGCAAATTGAAGGGAGTCAGATTCTGAAAGTACCACACTGTATGATTCTATCTATATGACACTCTGGAAAAGGTAAACTGTGGGAATAGAAGGCAGATCAGTGGTTGCCATGGGTTGGGGGCATGGAGAGATTGGTTGACCATAGCAAGGCAATGAGAAAGGATTTTGAGTTGAGGGAAATGTTTTGGATCTTGATGGTGATAGTGATTATATGACTCTAAGCTTTTGTCAAAATCAATCAGATTTTATATAAATGATGTGACTTTATTATATGTAAATTATAAGAGAATAATGATAATAATAAAAGTCTAGGTAAGAATCAATGCAAAAATAAAAAGATACACAAAAGAAGGACTTTATGGCATAAATGCAAATCAATTTATTTTATTTAAATATCAGCTTAAACATTATCTCCTTGGAAAATAACTTCCTGCACATTTGATGCAAAGTATCTACCTATCATTTTTTGTCACAGAACCTTTATTTATTTTTTAGTTCTCTGCTTAGCATTTATTTCAAATCTAAAGTTTTCTCATTTATTATATTTATTATTTTTTATTATCAATATTGCCTAAGGCACTTAACTGCTAACCAAAGGCTGGTGGTTCAAATTCACCAGCAACTCCTTGGAAGGAAGGTTGGGAAATCTACTTCCGTAGTGATACTGCCTCGGAAACCCAAGGAGGGGTCGCTATGAGTCGGGTCCGAGTCAATGGCACATAACACCAACATTCTCCTTTGTTAGACTGTAAACTACACAAGGTATAAGCCCAGGATCTAAAACAACACTTATCACAAAGAGGTACTCAATGTATATTTGTAAAAATAAGTGAAGGTAGGTAAACAGGTAAAGTCATTAATGGTTGAACTATAAGGCTGGAATTCCAAATTTTTCATGAGGTTTTACAAGGTTTTACAATTTTACAAGGCTGGTTGATAGAAATTGAGATAACAACTGAAAGTATTCAAAAAGCAGTAGACATTTAGTAAATGTTCTTTTATTACTAATATTAGTTAAGACATCAAAAAATATGGAATAAAATTGGCTAAAATATTCAATTATTATATTAGGAGAAAAATGACAAAAATGTAAAGTGCAAAAAAATGTCTGAACCAAATATTCAAAGTCAGTTAAAAAAAATCCAAATAGTTCAATTTAACATTATCTAAAATACTAAAGAAGAAATGGGCTGTGATTGCCTGAATAATTTGGACAAGAGTTACATTGTATGGTTTACACATACTCTGCAGTAAAGCAACTAGCCTCAGGAATGTCACCAAGAAATGACTGTACAGAATCCAGACAATATAGCTTAGGGCATCAATCAACTCTTACATTAAAATGACAGATAAGGAGATAGTTGTATATGTCCAATTTAAGCATATAAGTAGCAACACAGGACCACTGATAGGAGTCAAGCATATATTTTCTTATTTGTAAATAAAAGAAAAAGTGAATAACAGAAGTCAGGTTTGAGTTTGGTGTAGCTAAACTTACTTGTTTGACAACATTTGGTGTCCTAAACTCTGATTTTTTTTTTTTTTGGCCCCTGATGACCTATGCTTTATCAGTATAATTGTGAATACATTATAGGTAAGAGATTACTGTTTTGACTCTTCTACTTTTGAATATCACTGGAAAGCCTAGTTCCTAGATAGGAGACCTGGTAGTCTATCCTATGGTAGTGTTGGTGAGTAAGTTGAGACTGCAGTGGTCTTCAAAGAGTACTGTTGTACATTCTCACTCTTTATCTTTGCCAAGAATGTGACTGGCCAAGTGTAGGTCAGAATAAGGATGCATTAACATAATTATTATCACTTAGTTGAGTAGAAAACTATCTTATTTGTGGCCTTTACATCTTCTAAGATCTAAATGAGCCAAAGGAAATAAAAAACACTTTTTTTTTTATATTAGAAAATGAACTGCTTTAAATCAATTTTGCACAGATATTCACTTCCTAACCTGTTTATTTTTTCATTTACTTAGAGGCATTTATGGAATATCTATGATATATCTGGCACTGTTCTGGGTACTTGTTCTCTGTCTTGCGATGTTTATGAGTGACTTGGTTCTTTGGAAACATATGCCACTATTATTTGTCTAGAAATCGGTTCTTGTCACCTACTTGTCATACCCTGAATGCTGACACTTTTGACAAGGTTCTGAAGACCCATTCTTAAAAGATAATAATTTTTCAACAAGAGAAAATAGCATAAAATATGTTGTGAAATACCTAGGAGATACATCTTTTTCTATATAAAAAAATAAAATGAGTGCTTTGGAATGGGAAAGAAGAGATTCCCCCAAGAAAGGAGAGATGCTGAATTGTTAAGATCTTTGAAAGAAGTTTCACTTGCAAAGAACTGGAAAGTGTATGAATGATATCTGAATATACATTAGCAGTGTTTTAGAGTAGAAAATAAAGTACATTTTATATATATATTATATATATATATATATATATATATATATATATATATATATATAGAGAGAGAGAGAGAGAGAGAGAGCTATCTAGTGGTGCAGTGCCTAAGGCATTTGACAGCTAACCAGAAGGCTGACGGTTCAAACCCACCAGCCACTCCATGGAAGGAAGACTGGGCAATCTATTTCCTTAGTGATACTGCCTCAGAAACCCAAGAAGGGATTGCTATGAGTATGAGTAGCAATCAACTCGATAGCAGTGAGTTTGTTTTTGTGGATATACATATGTATATATACATGTATATGTATATGTATATGTATGTATATATATATAAAGATGTTTTGAAAATGTAAGCTTAATAGAATTAAATCTAGGGGTCTAGGGGCCTGGAAAAAGGAAGGGTTGTCTCTTATTTTGGCAATATTCTAAGAATTAAATCCAAAGATTCAATATTATTCCTACAAAAGTCAAGAAAGAAACAATGAACCATGCAATTATCTATCTTGTATTTTTTAAGAATGAAAGAAGAGAACATCTTTTACTCTAGAACACAGGCAAATCTCATATAACACTGAATATAAACTGGGAGTAAAAAGTAGAAGAAAAGAAGACTTTCAACCCATTAACAAGAAGGCTGAATAAAATTTTTACAAAAAGTATAAATAAGGAAAAAACAATCCACCTCGCCCTCCCACCCCCCAAAAAAACCTCCCAGAAATTGGATATTCTTTCCATCCACACAGTGAAGAAACCAAAAGAGTGACTCACATTTTATAAGATAAATGCTCCTTTCATACTGTTTCAACTAAAGAATTAAAATTACAACTACTTGAGGGATAAGAACAACAAACAAAAATAATATGTAAGAAAGAAATAACACTGTAGAATGCTTTTAATAGAATTTTAATTCTTGGAATTACACACAAAAATTGGAAAACTTGAGGCTATTTACTGAGCAGTACACATACATTGCTATAACTGCATGCATAATAAGAGCCAAATTATTCTTCTCTCTGATGTTATTGACCTCAATTCATAATATTAGCAATTATTACAGAGCAGCCTGCATTTCTACAGTATTTACCATGTGTATGTTCCTTTTATGAACATTATTACAAATATCCAAATTGCAAAGCTACCTTGGCAATTAGGTGGTTAAGTTTGCATTTCTTCATGGTAGGTCAAAAGCTTTGGAGCATTCATGGATATACAGTGCCTTACACTCTCAGAGATTGATTGATAAGCACATGTCCAATTATAAGAACTGAAAACGAATAATATTAAAATGAGTCAAACATTTATGTATAAAAGTGTCTACATAAAAAAAAAATTTCCAGAAAATAAGCATTACCCTAACTTTGCTTCTCATTTCACTTCCCTCTTCCCTTGACTTTTTCTTTACTAAACTTTGGCTTTATTCTCTCTAAAACTAAGGAAACCTATGCATCAGCATATTCTATAACCAGCAGATTCTAAGAGTTAATTTATTGGCACATTTCATGCAAAATTAATAAGAATAGAAGAGAAATAAGGGGCTAAGTGTATTAAATTTTTCTATCAGATTACTACATGATTTTTTCCTAGGCCTAATCATCTATCTCTTGAGCATAGAACAGGGCATAAGGGCATGTTTATAGCTATTAAATATTTATATTTAAAAAAAGAGCACATAAGTTCATAAGAGCATTGTTAGAAAATTTTAGAATTTGGAAGTTAAAAAAAAGAAGAAGAAACTTCAAAAAGTAGTTGTTTTTGTTTATGGGTTCTTTCTTCCAGGAGATAAATTAGGTGTAGTCTGGTCCTGTGAAAAGAACATGGAACAGAAATCAGCAGTTCTATGTAAAAGCTCTAACTTCTTCCATAAATTATGTTAAGTCACTTTATTTTCCTTAGCTTCGGTTCTCTTATCTTTTGTAAAAGAATGATAATATCTTCTCTGATCATCTTAACTAGTTTCTAAGAATAACAGAGATGCTAATAGAAATGAAAACATTTAGTACATTATCAAGTACTACAATATATTCAGAGCTAAGCAAATGATAAAGCTGATTGCAAAATTTTGCTTAGAAAGTGTAGTCTTACCAGGACTGGCTAAGCAAATGATCTGTCTACTCAGAGAAGCTAGAAAAAGAGTAATGGAGGGGTATATATCATTGAAATGGTCAAAGAAGGAAGTCAGAAGTCAAGGTCAAAGAAGGCATAGGGAAAAATCATTTCCAAATTGTGTGACAAAGTTATTAGCAGAAAATTATTTATAGAAACAAGAGCCAAGAGAAACAGGAGTAGGACAAGAAATCTATCACCTATGAAAATTAATGGTTCTGAGGGGAGACAGTTGCCAACTGGAGGGCATGAAGTCATTTAAAGTGCTTATTTTATGATCCAGTATCTGATGAGTGAAAGGGATATTATTGCTATAGACAATATATGGGAGAATACATCTATACAGTAACTTTCATATTGACCCTAATCAGGGCGGTGTCTTCTGTCCTCTACCGGAGATACAGGAATTATCAAAACCAAGAGATGAAGAGATATACCCACTACTGTGTAATTGATTTAAAACAATGTGACCCTAGAATTTATGCTGTTTCTGTTGTTTTTATTGTTTTCAATCTCTTTGAGAAGGCATGACCATATAGTTATTCACTTGTAGAGTTTAGAATAATCTATATCCCACAATTGTTCTTTTAAAAGTTACTTTTCAACATTATCACCAGATTCACTTAGTCTTATAGTGTATCTCTTACAATAATGTGTAAAATCAACAACAACAAAAAAATGAAACTCTTAGGTTTTCAGAATCATATGCAATGAGAAAACATGTTCATGATGATACCTCTGAGGTATTATAATTACTAACTGTTACCAGTCACACAAGATGAAAATAAAATCAATGAACATTTAATGAATTAAAGAAATATACTCTGCTAGGTACTGAAAACAATATAAAGAAGGCCAAGGCAGCACTTCTTGCTCTCTTACCAAAAGATGATTTAAGCTTCAAGTTAGGGAGGTTCAAGCTAAGGAAAAGAAACAGACAAATAAACAAAAAGCAACCCAGGACTTCGTAGTAAATTGCTTCATGAATAACAAAGAGAAATTGTCAGAAAGACGTGAAAATTAAATTTAGTATGTCTTTCTCCCCCCATTTTTCAATACTCTCAGTCCTTGAAAACTAGTAAATTATGTATGGAATCAGGATGATTTCATAAGTTATTCAAGAAAATCTAGCACTTACTTTATATTCACATTATGTTATAAAGTAAGTTATATATGAGTTAATCATATTTTCTTTTGTTAAGGAGGACATCTTATCTACTCCATATAAATTGGAATATAATGCACTTGTGTAAATAGGAAGAAAAATTATTTTGCACTATTTTGGCTGCTGTTTTTAGAAATTTACTTTAATTTTGGAAAAAGGAACAAGGGAATTTGGTGACAAGTGGACAATTTATCCAGGTCCATTGTTGGGCATGTCAGTTTTATAATGATAGGCCTTGAAAGATCATCAGCCATACTTTAAAAAGAGATTTCAAATATAACTTGGCCATCGATACAATATTTAGGCTATTAATTACATCTTCAAAAGAGCGTAATTGTGCCCTGTCATCTCTTTCCTTCACAATTGAACAGTGAGAGGTAACTATATAAACAAAGTCAAAATTTTCCTAAACTCAAAATATTTAGAAATTACAACCAAAATTAATAAAAGGAAAACACACATATTTTTTTAAAATAGCTTCTGCTACATGTTTTTCTTCATTGCTACCTTAATGTCCTTTGCTACTGACCATGTTCTTGTAATTCTTTACCAATTTAATATGCTAATTAACACATGCTAATAATTTTTTTATAAACATACAGTAGTACTTGCTACTTCTATCACTAACTCAAATTCTTTGTCTTTCTAATAGTATTCAAAAAAATTTCTGCTGAAGTTTAATCCTTTATCTCATTATTCATATTTCTTTAGTAAAAAATGGAAAGTTAGTTATGATCTTTAAGTAATATCGTATATTTCAAGAATCTTAGTGAATTGACCATTCTATCTCCTTTATCAAGGAGCTTTGGTAGCACAGTGGTTAAAGCATTCAGTTGCTAACCAAAAGTTCAGTGATTTCAACCAACTAGCTGCTCTGTGGGAGAAAGATGAGAGGAGGCAGTCTGCTTCCTTAAAGATTTAAAGCCTTGGAAACTCTCTGGGACAGTTCTACTCTGTCCTATAGGGTTGCTGTGAGTTGGAATCATCTTGATAGCTGTGGATTGGGTTGGTTGAGTTATCTCTTTATTTCATCATTTGTATTAATAAAAGTACTAAAAAACTAAACCACACAAACATTATTTTCACTTTTTTGTATAGATGCATTTTTAATATTACTTTTAAAAGTAGCATGCGGTTAAATGGACAGCTTTGGTATAAAATCATATGAATTTAAACATAAATAAGGAAATAGAACATTTCCATCACCTCAAAAATCTCCCTTGTATTATCCCTTGTTAGTCACACTCTTCCTCACCTCTGATTCCTCGCAGTCACTAATCTGTTCCTCATCATTCTAATTTTGCCCTTTCAAGAATGTCATATAAATGAAATAATACAACATGTAACCTTTTGAATTTGGCTTCTTTCACTTCGCATATTGCCTTTGAGATTTATCTAAGTTTTTTTGGCACCAATAGTTTATTCTTTGTTATTGCTGAGTAGTATACTGGTTTAGGGATCTAGCAGTTTGTTTATCCACCCACTGCATGAAGGATATTTAGATTGTCCCCAGCTTTTGGTGATTATTAATAGTGTTGCAAAAATCACACACATAAGTTTTTGTGTGAACTCTGTCTTGATTACCATAGTTTTGTTTAACTCTACAATAAGATAGGAAGCTCTGGTGGTGTAGTGCCTAAGGTATTTGACTGATAACCAGAAGGCTGGCAGTTCAAATCTACCACCCACTCCTCGGAAGGAAGGTTGGGCGATCTACTTCGGTAGTGATACCTCCTCGGAAACCCGAGGAGAGAGAGAGGTCGCTATATTCTTCTTTTACCTAATTTGGTTATTCTATTTCCTACATCTTTTTGAAGACATTGTAGAGTCAGCTTCATAGATGCATTTTTCTAGATCCTAATAAAACTTGTTTTACCCACATTCTGAATATCTAGGTTACCTTTTGGGTGAATTGAGTACAGAAACAAATAGATTACACTAAAAACACATCCACATAATTTCCTCAAGGAAATGTGTAACTTGAATTCTTCCTAATGAGATGGAACCTAAGCCATGTTAATAAACCTAATAATGATATGTCAAAGTGATTTTAAAAAACTGTGTTTAGGCATTAGAATTTATCCCCTGTAGTATACTAAAGAGTAGCATCCTGAAACATCAAGGAGTTATTTAAAAAAGAAAAGAAAATTATGAAACTCTTCTCTTGTACATTAAAATAAAAAGTCCTGTTGATAAGAGAACAAAATGAACATTCTAAAAAAGTCTAAAACTACTGTTGAGTCCATAGGGAGCTTGTGTGCATGGGAGGAGAAGAAAGAGTATGGAGGGAGGGGCTTCCAGTAAATTGGCTGAAGGAAAAGTACTAGCTACTGAATCTGCCAAATCAAACAGGCATCTGATGTCCAAAAACAATTTTGGGAACATTGTTTCTGTTCCTGCATTGGAGCCCTTAAGTAACTTGCAAAGGGGAGATGATGTTTTTCTCTTCATCGCCCCCTGGAGATCTCTAAGTAGAACAACAAATCTCTGTCAGGAAGAATATTAAAGGGAGAAAAAAATATTTAAGACAAGGAAAATCACAGAAATAAAAATAGTCAAATTTGTTTGCATTTTCTATGATGTTTTATATTTAGTTGTCATTCCTGCTTGACCAAATGATGGTTTACTAGACAGATTAGCCAGAGTAACACAGTTAGAGCAAAAATATTTTAAAGAAATAAGTAAATGAATCCTCTCTGTAGAACCAAAAGGGGGGAAAAAAAAAGTAAATCCTGGGAGTTCTGGTGGCATAGTGCCTAAGGCATTTGACTGCTAACCAAAAGGCTGGCGGTTAAAACCTACCAGCTACTCCTCAGAAGGAAGATTGGGCAATCTGTTTCTGTAAAGATTTACCACCTTGGAAACCCGAGGAGGGGTCTCTATGAGCCAGGATAAGCCAGAGTAACACAGTTAGAGCAAAAATATTTTAAAGAAATATGTAAATGAATACTCTCTGTAGAACCAAAAAGCCAAACCCACTGCATTCGAGTTGATTCTGATTCTTTAAACCCTAAGAACAGAGTAGAACTACCATGTAGGGTTTCCAGGGCTGCAAATCATTATAGAAACAGACTGTCTCATCTTACTTCCATGGAACAGAGACCTTTTGATTAGCAACTGAATGCTTTAACCACTGCATCACCACAGCTCCTAAGTACAGTAAAGACCTTTTCATATTGTTCTATGATATCTTCACACAAACTGCTCTGAAGGTCAGTATAATTCTATGATTTTAAATTTCATTTCCATATAATGTAGGAAGCACATCAGTTTGTTTTTCTAATTAAAGCCATTACATATATAAAAAAATCTTCGGCTAATAGGAAAAATCTTTGCCTGTTTTTCTAATCCCTTTAATTTTGCAGAGACTGGTGGAAAGAGAGAATACACAGCCAGCTAGATTACATTGCTAGAAGCCTAAGTTTCTATCAGTGCTGTGATTTTTTTCTTTTTTTTTGATGAAACACATAGCAAATATCAACATGGCAAAATCTGAATTGTTACCTGGCACCCTTCCACCAAAAGGATTCCTGCCTCCTTTTCAAGACTGATGCATCTCTAGTTCACAAACAATCTAGCATTGAAATATTTGAGGCACCCAATCCTCTGAGGTCATTGGAAAGGCAAAGAATGAGAACACAACATATAAAAGAAAATTGTGTCACCTTTTCAGCAAATAAAAAGTTCAGTCTCAATTTTGTGTTGAAGTATGAAGTATAGTCTCTGAAGAGACAGCTAGTTTGGTTTGTTATAGCAGGATTTGTAACTGTGGAGGTGGAAAAGTTTTTGCGATCTGTGAAAAATATTGTGAAACATTCACAGTGAAGAAGCTGGAATAATACCAACCAGGAGCCATAAAATAAGGGAGGGAGGCTTAATTTGAGAAGTTTTATACTTTTTCATAAAAACTGCTCCATTATTCTTAATACAGACAAAGGTTGAGTCAAGTTTGTGATGCAGTAAATGAAAAGTTAACAGTTCAGCTCATCACTTCAAGTGAATCCATATAGATTTCACTGCATTCGTTTCTCGTCCTCTTCTCCCTTGCCCTGCACTTCTTCATTTTGATTAGCTCGTTCCCTTAACTGGTGAAGCAAGCATTTGTCCTTCAAGTCCAATAAGTTCTAACTGTCATTAATCACAAGTTTCTTTGGTAAATGTTTAAAAAGTCCAATTCAGGGTAGAAGAAAAGCAGTACAGAGAAAATGTAGGGTCCTTTCTAGTAAGGAATCAGGGTCAAGAGATAGGAGAGCTGAGTTTTAGTGCCTCACATATTTGAAAGACCAGAAACCAAATAGTATTTCTAGTAATTTTATTTTCAAACACATTCATAAATTTTAAAATGTCAAATTGAATTATCTCCCCTTTTGTATAGATTGCTTGTTGTTGTTATGTGCTGTCGAGTTGGATCCAACTCATAGTGACTCCTCCTTGGGTTTCCGAGGCAGTATCACTACGGAAGTGGATTGCCCCATCTTCCTTCTGAGGAACGGCTGGTGGGTTTGAACCGCCAGCCTTCTAGTTAGCAGTCAAGTGCCTTAGGCACTATGCTACCAGAGCTCCCTTACCATCAGTAAAGATCAGTGAGGAATTAAATAAGAAACAATTGTTTTGGAGAACAAATCAAATATCAGAGATTCCAAAAACAAATTAACATGCATGATTTTTTTTTTCTTTTTTCTGTATCGTCATACACTGATTATAATTTAGGGGTTGTATTTCTATTAATATCCAAATCTAAAGGGGTTATAAATTAGGCTCTAAGAAGGCACAGAATTTGAATCATGCACTGTTAGAGTCAGGAGAATGTCCTCTTGAGCCAGAATCTCTACCTGCTGTAAGAATCCTCTTGTTGTTGTTGATGTTGTTATGTGCCATCGAGTCAGTCCCGACTCATAACGACTCCTCCTTGGGTTTCCGAGGCAGTATCACTATGGAAGCAGATTGCTCAACCTTCCTTCCGAGGAGTGGCTGGTGGGTTTGAACCGCCAGCCTTCTGGTTAGCAGTTAAGTGCCTTAGCCACTATGCTACCAGAGCTCCTAGAATCCTCTTAATAACAGGAAAAAAAATAGTGAAAGGGGATACATGCATTGGAGAAATGCAGTAGATGTTTGAAAATATGTTTTAATATTTTCTACTACTCATATTCTACTCTCCTATTAAGACAACTCATGTAGTTTGCTTTTCCTTTTTCTTTTTCCATTTAATTTCACATATCGAGCTCTATTGCACCTCAAGTAATTATCAGACTTGTTGATAAAAAGAAGAATATAATGATTTTTAATGAATCACCACTACTGAGATAAAGGTGTGAAAACAGAAAAGATACAGAGTGATACTTTATTGTTACAATCAAAATGTCATCAATGTGTTGTATAGAGTACTGTGAAAAATAGATGAGTTGTACTTAACATAACAAGAGAAAAATGTTAGAAGAAAAAAATGGAGGAGGTGATGTATGGGTTGTGTCTTAAAAAACAAGGTGTTGTGTAACAGGGGAAGAAAGCAGGGTATAAGTGGATCTATTTAAGGCAGAGGGAAGAGTTTGGGCAAAACCATGTACTCATGACTTAGCACGATGTGTTCAGTGCTTTTTAAACTGTTGTTATTGTGAAAATGCCAGGTACATAGGAGGAGGCTAAAACTAGAAAGGCAAGTGGGATGGGGCCATGCAGATTTTTACATACATGCTAAAAATTTTAGATGTTTAGATAAACAAGAGGTTTTGAAATATTTTAAGCAGATGAGTGACAGCAGGACCATGATTTAGGTAAAGTGATATGTTGGCAGTGTGGACAATGGATTTTAGGAGCTGGGAGACAAAATCAGGAAGCTATTTCAACAGTTTGGGTTCAAGAAGATGAAGGTCTAAATTGGCAGAGTGGACCCAGGAATAAAAATGGTCACAGGAGCTTGCAGTTTAGATGTAGGGGTAAGGCTAGTGGATACTAGAAAACAAGCAAAAATTTTGGCTAGATGTCTGAATTCTTGGTGGAATTATAAATTGACATGGAATTTAGAAAGAAAAATTATTTGAAAGGAACATGAGTTCTATTTTGAATATCACATAGCTTTAGAGATCGCTGAAACATCAAAATGAAGTCCAGAAGTTAGTTGAATAAACATATCTCATACAATATGAGAGCTTATAGATAATGTTGTTGATTTTGGAGTCATGAGACCATAGATGTTGTTGTTGTTACGTGCCGTCGAGTCGGACCGACTCATAGCGACCCCTCCTTGGGTTTCCGAGGCAGTATCACTACGGAAGTAGATTGCCCAACCTTCCTTCCGGGGAGTGGCTGGTGGGTTTGCACCGCCAGCCTTCTGGTTAGCAGTCAAGTGCCTTAGCCACTATGCTACCAGAGCTCCTGAGACCATAAAAGTAGGAGTTAAATCACCAAAATGGCAGACAGTTCAAGAAGAAATTTAGTATATAAAATTTCATTCCTAAAGGAGGAAACATTAGGGTATGTGAGTTGTTTAGAGATAGAAAATAAGAGAAGACCAAGATTATGTAGAAGAAAATTTCAGTACTTCAGTTTGGTGTTAGAAATGAAGGGAATCTATAGGGTTAAGCAAAGTTTCAGGAGTGATTTACAACATGAAAAACAACAGAGGGAAAAGGGAACAAAAACTAAGATTGAGAAGTATTTGTTACATTTAGCAATTATAGTGTCTGGAGTAGTTATTTCAGTGAATGCAGAAGCTAGATCCAGGTGATTTGAGGAGGGAAAGGCATGAGGAATGGGGACTGCAAGACAGACTGTGTGTTCAAATACTTAGCAACAGAAGAATACGTGATGTGAGATCACTGCTACAAAGGAAATGAACCTCATTTGTCTGTGAACTAATATCCAAGGTGTTATAGTTATAGGTCAATTATCTGCACAAGAGTTTTTCCATAAAATGAAACCCTTTTCTGCTATGAGTGGGGAGTACAATGAGTTGTACTTATATAAGTTATAGGAGCCCTTTTGGTGCAGTGCTTAAATTGTTAGTCTGCTAACTAAAAGGTTAGTTGTTCAAATCCACCAGGCACTCTACAGGAGAAAGATGTGACAATAATGACTGTAATATGAAATTTATTTTGATATTTCTGATAGAGGGATTGGAGATAATTTTACAGAATTTTCACTTTTTCTTTTTGAAATTCTTTGAAGTCATCTTTCCAAAGTATCAGGTAGGAGACCAAATGCATCTTGTAGAATTTTTATAAAATTATATATCTAAAATTCAAGAAATAGAACTGTCCTTATTATATATACTCTGATGGTTAATTAACACAATGGCAATGTGTTTGATGTTTTCACAAGTTCCTTGATATTTTCATTTCAACAAATATATTCCTGGTAGCCAAATTTGGGTCCAGAGTAAGCGATTTCCTTCTGAACCCCTAAGCCTTCTAAAAGATGAAAGTTATAATTCACCAAGTCAAAAATTTGTCAGATTATATGCTTGATACTATAAGAAACACTTGAAAACTCATCATCTTTTTATTTTTTGTCTTGCACAATTTTGTTTCTGAACCTCACTCAAATTAATCCCTCCCAAGCCTTAAATTTAACAGTTTAAACTTAACATTAATCAATTCCCTTTAGTCAAGGTAACCAAAACAAAAAACCAAACTCACTGCCGTGGAGTCGATTTGGACTCATAGTGACTGCTCCTTGGGTTTCCGAGGAAGTATCACTGCAGAAGTAGATTGTCCAACCATCCCTCTGAGGAGAGGTTGGTGGGTTTGAACCACCAGCCTTCTGGTTCGTAATCATATGTCTTAGGCACTACGCCACCAGAGCTCCCATGTCTCTATAGTGGTGGTATTTCTATGCATTTTAAAATCTCTTAATCTTTACCTCAGAAAAGTATTAATTTTAGAGTCTGTAGATTATACCTCAATCAACCTGAATTTACCAAAGTCCTTCCTCAAAACACAGATAATTAATCTGGATATTGAAAATATGTATGTATGTGTAAGCTATTGAGAGAGAAATTGTTCTACCAAATATTAAACAAATTAAAAGAAGTAATAATTATACCATTATGGATGTGACCCATGAATAAACTATAACTCATTGCCATTGAGTAGATTCCAGCTCACAGTGAACCTGTAGGATAGTGTTAAAGCTCATACGGTTTCCAAGGGTATAATTTTTGTGGAAGCAGACTGTCACATCTTTATCCTATGGAGTAGATGGTGGGTTCGAATCGCTGATCTTTTGGTTAGTAGCTTAATGCTTGGTACTAAAGGAGGAAGCCCAACAGGGCTTCTTCACCTATGACTACATGTTGTTGTTTGTTGTTATGTGTCGTCCAGTTGGACCCAACTTACAGCGACCCCTCCTAGGGTTTCCAAGGCGGTATCGCTACAGTAGTAGATTGGCTAACCTTCCTTCTGAGGGATGGCTGATGGGTTTGAACTGCCAGCCTTCTAGTAAGCAATCAAGTGCCTTAGACACTATACTAGTAAATAAACCTGGCTAGATAGACATGGAACTAAAAATGCATAAGAATTTTGTTTACAATTAAAAATAAAAGCAAATATGCTAATGTCAGTTTGCTTATCTTATAATCCCAGCTATAGGATTTTCTTGTGTCATCATGAATACAGGCAACCATTTATGGTAGGATTAATGGGAGCTGTGGCATCTCCACCTTTAGAAATCACAGATATATATATATATATATATAATCCACATAATTATCCACATAATTATTGCAAATCTCAAAATCTTGTCTACATTCATCACTAGCCAAATGATGGTTGCGGTATTCTCTATCTATAACTTGTTAATCAAGAGATAAAAGAGGTGAGTTACTTTTATTGTTTGAATTATTTAACTCTTGTGAGGTGATGTGTCCTTTTTTATTACAGACAATCAAGTCACAACCACTTATACTCTTACTGCTCTGGCTTTGTGATTCCTCTTCATTCTAGAACCTATGGATTTATCTTTTTCCCTTTGACTGTGGTTAGAATTCATTTACAGTTGTTTTATTTTGTGTAGCATTTCCAAGTGTGTATAGAAGGAGTGTTTGAGATCTTAACTCAGTCTGTCATATCATCAGATCCAAAATAGTTCTTTTATAACATACACAACTTCTTTACTGACTTTCAGGTTTTGTGGATTTTCATCCAGTTGGACATCTTAAAAACATACTGTTTTATGAGTCCCTTGCCTTCCATTAGGTGTTTTTTTCTTTTGAAATATGTTTACCTTTCCATTGCACTTCTCTGGTCATAAAGTGCTAACCATGATATGCTATTTACCCCTTGGCTCAGAAAAAAGAGAAATTCACAAGTAATATCAACTTGAGATTAAGGGATATTTTGTTATCTATAACTCTTTCTCCCAAGAAACAGAACTTTCTGGAATAGTTCATCTTAATTTTAAAAATCTAATGTTATTATAAAGAGAGAATTGCTTGCCTAGAAAGCCCTTAATACATCTTTTTCTACATCACAAATCTAGATTCTGGAACGTTCGTGTGCCTGGTAAATTTAACAGGATCCCACTCATGCCTACTAGTATCCCCTCACATAGAGCTTGACAAAGCAAGATTTCAGTCCTTTGTGCTACCTTAAATTGCATGCCTTGTGGAAACAGACTGTTATTGTGAGAATGTTCTGAGTCATCCCTAATCTATGGATCATAAGAAGATATTTTTTTTCTTGTTCTTTTTAGCACTTTTTCCCCTGAAAATTATGCTTTCTTCTACTGTGTTCATCCCAAAATTTCCAATTTGTGAGTTATATCCTGAGACTATCGTAAACATGTAAATAGGTTTATAGACTATCTCAGCATTCCAGGTTGTCAGGAATAAAATACTCCTGACAGATTTAGCACTTCACACAGGCAAAATCATCCCTTGGTACTAAAGGAGAATTTTACCATATGGCACCCTGCTAGGTTGTGGTACACATAAGGTCTTCCAAAGTACTTATTGTAATTCATATACTGTGAAAAGCTGACTGATGTTTTATTCTCTTTTAATGAGAGATCTATTCTGCTGTGTTTTTCTCCAGGCCGGAATCTTGAAACTTAGAATATAAACTTCTTAACAATTACTACCACATATCTCTTCTCAATTCCAAAAGGGCAATAATATGGAGGAGTTCTGGACCAATTAAGGGGACATCATGAGTAGAACTGAAAGAAATGTACAAGATGAATGGACAATGCATCAGAATGTTAACAGCCACAAGAAGACAAAAGGTAAAGAGCAAAAAGGTCACTGAACAAATATTTTAATAATGCTTTATTTGAAATTCCATCAGTTACACATTATTACCTTTACCATGCAGCAGAAACTCTGGAGGGATAACATGAACAGTATTATTTATAATACAACAATCCTCAGCACCTCGAGGGCATGCATCAGCCACTAAGTATTTTGCCATATATTGCTTTATTTTCTTACTTTATGATATTGTTTTTCTTCAACAGTAAGAAACTATGAACAGAACCAAAATAGTCCAATAAAGAGGGTTCCTAATTGTCAGTTTAGTATAAAGAACCTTCTAGTCTTACTAGTATTTATTATGTGCCAGGCACTATATTAGGTAATTTCCATGATTTTATTTATTTCATCCTCACAATCAATCTCTGAGATAGGTGCTACTAAAATCTGTGGCTTGCAGAAAATAAATGAAATTAAAACATAAAGAGTTAATATAACTAAATCCACATCACTTGTGTAGGAACTGGGTTTCTGGGGTTTAAATGCAGATACCAATCTCTTAACCATGTTAGTATACTGCCTCTTCAGTTTGTTGTTGTTTGTTATCAAGTTGGCTCTGATTCATACCGGCCCTGTGGGCTAGATTACAACTGCCTCTGGTAGCATAGTGCTTAAGATGTTTGACTGCTAACCAGAATGCTGGTGTTTCAAACCCACCAGCCACTCCTGGAAAGGAAGATTGGGCAATCTACTTCCGCAGTGATTCTGCCTCGGAAACCCAAGGAGGGGTTCCTATGCATTGGATCCGACTTGATAGCAATGAGTTGAGTTTTTGATAGGGATCCCAAGACTATAATCTTTACAGAAGCAAATTGTCACATCTTTCTCTCACAGAACAGCTAGTGAGTTTGAACTACCAACCGTTTGGTCAGCAGCCTAGCACTTAACCATTGAGCTGCCAGGGAACAGGGCTCATTCTTTCTCCTTAGTATATATATTTTTAATTTAATTTCAGTCTTTTGTTAACAACAAATAAGAAAGAATGTTACAGTGATTCACTGAAGCGATTTTGAAAAGTATTCATGACTGTATGTTGCTGTTAGGTGCCATTGAGTCAATTTTCAATTCACAGTAGTCCCATGTGACAGAGTAGAACTGACCCCATAGGGTTTTCTGGTTGTAATCTTTATGGGAGCAGATTTCTAGGTCTTTCTCCCATGAAGTGCTGGGTGGATTTGATTCAACAACCTTTTGATCAGCAGCCACAGTCTTAACCATTGCACCAGCAGGGCTCCTTGACTCTATACTAAACACATGCATTTAGGTATAAAATTTAAATAAGTTGATTTGGGGAAGGTTGGGCATTGTCCCTTGGTGGGAAAAAAAAAAAAAAAAAAAAAGCTCAATTGTTAGGTAAGAGATTAGCTTTTGAGAATTCTTTCTGTCACTAATTGACATTGTGGTCTAGGTAGATTACTTAGTCTGTATCTCTAGATGAAATAAAAGTAACATGCATTTATGATTATTTTGAAAACTACAAACTTTATCATTATCCTAATCCCACAGATCCAGAACACTGTTGCCTCACGGTAGTTGTTTTCTACACAGATTTGCATAAAAAACCCAATGTCTTAGAGACAGGTCCGACTCATAGTGTCCCCTCCTTGGGTTTCCAAGGTGGTATCACTAAGGAGCTCTGGTAGCATAGTGCCTAAGGCACTTGACTGCTAACCAGAAGGCTGGAGGTTCAAACCCACCAGCCACTCCTCGGAAGGAAGGTTGGGCATTCCTACTTCCGTAGTGATACTGCCTCGGAAACCCAAGGAGGGGTCGCTATGAGTCGGGGCCGACTTGATGGCAAATGACAACAACAACAACATCACTATGGAAGTAGATTGCCCAACCTTCTTTCTGGGGAGTGGCTGGTGGGTTTGAACCACCAGCCTCTGGTTAGCAGTCCGATGCTTTAGGCACTCACTATGCCATCAGAACATAGGAAATTATATAAATGTGTGGAGTTGAAAACTTGCTCATGTCGTATCTGTATTATGTAACTCAACACAACATGATCCAGACCCTTTCATTATTTACCCTTTGCAGGTCTAATAGCTTACTGCAATGGGGTAAGAGTGGAAATATATACAGGGATCTTTTTTTTTTTTTTTTTTAGTTCTATATTAATACTCAATACAGACATATAAGTTTTAGCCATAAGTATATTTTCAAAGTCTAACACTGGGAAATGCAGGCAATTGCTTATAAAACTAGATAACATGATGTTCCTAATGGGAAACTTGTGTTTATATCAATTTGCAATCCTCTGAGATCCCTGTCAGATATTTTCTGTGTCATTAGACTTCCATGGCCATTAGGTGTGAGTTAATGCCTTCACAGTTCTCTGCTGGCAAATTTTTTTTTTTTTTTTTCATTGTTGCACTATGTGTGTGGTGTGTGGGTGGGAGAAGGAACCACAAACAACTAAATCATGACTCATAATATCAAATCTCCACAACTATAGGAAAAAGTGTGAAAGATATATAGAACCCTGAATTTTGACCTTGAAGGTAATTTGACGTATATATTTTTTTAACCTGATTATTTGTTGGGTAAACTGGAGACAAAAGAAAGATAAAAGGAATTTGCCTTCAGTCCACAGCAAATCTCAACAACTCTCCCATTCATTTATATTTCTAGAATGTGATCACTTCTAACCTCTCCACATTTAAGACACTGATCACAGTCATCATTACCTCTCACTTGGAACACTGAACTCAGCACAAAACAAGAGTAAACCTAGCAAAGTGTAAATCAGACATTGCACTCTCCTCCCAAAAGTCTGATGGAATCCCAAAACAACCCTTTGAAACAAGTAATTACTTATCTGACTTTACTGCTTACTGTTACTCTTCCCCTCATTCTCTGTTTTAGCCATATTGGCCTTTTGGTTGTTTCTAAAACATTCCAGTTGTAACACTTTATCCTTGCTGAATTTTCTGCAACAAATACGTTTGTTCTCCGATACCTGCAAAGGAATACATTTATCCACTTCAGAACATGACCATCACTCCTTCATTTACTATGCCTTTCTAGTTTAATTTTTAATTTTGTTTCCCTTCCACTGCATATGGGAGCTCTGGTAGCATAGTGCCTAAGCACTTGACTGCTAACCAGAAGTCTGGTGGTTCAAACCCACCAACCACTCCTCGGAAGGAAGGTTGGGCATTCCTATTCCATAGTGATACTGCCTCGGAAACCCAAGGAAGGGTTGCTATGAGTCGGGGCTGACTTGATGGCAGATAATAACAACAACAACCACTGCATATATATGTTTATACATACCTACATTTACAGATAAAATTTAACCAGCTTGAGTTCATAACATTATATATATATATGTGTGTGTGTGTGTATACATATTTAACTGTATGTATACACACACACACACATATCAAAAAACAAAACAAAACAAAAAACTCACTGCCGCTGAGTCAGATCCAACTCATAGAGACCCCTCCTTGGGTTTCCGAGGCAGTATCACTACGGAAGTAGGATTGCCCAATCTTCCTTCTGCACAGTGGCTGGTGGGTTTGAACCACCAGCCTTCTGGTTAGCAGTCAAATGCCTTATCCACTATGCCCCCAGAGCTCCTTCGAATTAAAAAAAAAAAAAAAAACCAAAAAACTCCCTGCCATCATGTCCATTCTGACTCATAGCAATCCCCTTTGGTTTTCTGAGGCAGTAAATCTTTATGGAAGTAGATTGCCCAGTCTTCCTTCTGCACAGTGGCTGGTGGGTTTGAACCACCAGCCTTCTGGTTAGCAGTCAAATGCCTTATACACTGTGCCACCAGAGCTCCATACATACATTTATATACATGTACATACATATATACATATATATAAACCATTGGTTAAGCACTAGACTACTAGCCAAAAGGCTGAAGATATGAACACACCCAGAAGCACCTTGTAAATCAGGCAAGGTGATCTACTTCCAAATGTTTCCAGCCCTGAAAACTCTATAGAGCAGTTTACTCTGCATATACGGGGTCACCATGAGTCAGACCCATTATACATACATATATGTTGTAGGTACTGTCAATTCAGCTTCTACTCATAACGACCCTATGTACAACAGAACAAAAGAGTGGCCAGACCGCATCATCCTCACAGTCATTGCCATCCTTGAGGCTGTTAACCCAGCCACTGTATCAATCCATCTCATTGAGGGTCTTCCCCTTTTCACTGATCCTCAACTTTACCTCGGATAATAGCTTTCCCCACAGGCTGTTCGCTTCTGACAACATGACCAAAGTATGTGAGACAAAGGACGGCTGTACTTTCTCCAAGACACATTTCTTCCTTCTTCTAGCAATCCATGGTATAGTCAATATTCTTCACCAATACCACAAGTTAAATACATCAGTTCTTTGGTTTTCTTTATTCATTGTGTAGCTTTAGCATGCATATGAGGCTAATGAAAATACCATGACTTGGAGCAGGTACACGTTAGTCTTAAAAATGACGTTTTTGGTCTTTAAATGTTTAAAGAGATCTTTCACAGCAGATTTGCCTAATGCAATAGATTATTTAATTTCTTAACTAGTGTTTAAATAGGTGTTAATTGTGGGCCCAAGTAAAATGAAATCCTTGAAACTTTTCTTCATTTATCATGATCTTGCTTATTGGTCTACTTGTGAAGATTTATTTATTTTTTTTAAATGATGAGATGTAATCTGTACCAAAGACTATAGTCTTTGATCTTCCTCAGTAAGTTTTCAAGTCTTCTTCAGTTTCAGCAAGGAAGATTGTGTCGTCTACATATCGCAGGTTTTTATTGAGTCTTTCTCCAATCCTGATGCCATGATCTTCTTATAGTTTACCTTCTCAGATTATTTACTCAGCATACAGATGGAATAAGTATGGTGAAAGGATACAGCACCGAAGCACATCATTACTGATTTTAAACCATGCAGCGTCTCTTTTTCTAATTTCACAACTGCTTCTTGTTCTATGTATAGATTCCCCATGAGTACATACAAGTGCTCTGGAATTCCCGTTCTTTGTAGTGCTGTACAAATGAAAATATTAGGAATACTAATTATTGCTTTCTCAATACTCAGTAAATTGGGTGGCAATAACTGGTTACATATATGCTGTTAAGTGTTCTCAAGTCAGTTACAACTCATAGTGACCCTGTATACAACAAAACCAAACATTGCACATTCCTGCCCATCCTCACAATCCTTGCTCTGTTTGAGCCCACTGTTGCAGCCACTGTGTGAATTCATTCCTTTGAGGGTCTTCCTCTATTTCACTAAGCCTCCACTTTACCAAGCATAATGTTCTCCTCCAAGGATTGGTCCCTCCTGATAACGTGTACAAAGTATGTAAGATGAAGTCTTGCCATCCTTGCACCTAAGAAGCATTGCAGCTGTACTTCCTCCAAAACAGATTTTTCTCTTCTTCTGGAAGTCCCTGGTATATTTAATATTCTTAGAAGGAGACTTGGTGGCACAGTGGTTAAAACATTTGGTTTCTAACCAAAAGTTCAGTGTTTCCAACCCACCAGCAGGTCCGTGGGAGAAAGAGGTGGCAATCTGATTCTGTAAAAAAGATTTACATTTTTGAAAACTCTATGGGGAGTTCTACTCTGTCCAATAGGGTCACTATGAGTTGAAATCCACTCTACAGCAGTGGGTTATAGATATGTTGTTGTTGTTGTTATTTGCCGTCGAGTCGGCCCTGACTCATAGCGACCCCTCCTTGGGTTTCCGAGGCAGTATCACTACGGAAGTAGGATTGCCCAACCTTAGGTGTATAGATTTAGGTGGGATAAGAGTGATTTTTGTCTTTTGCTTACATTTTTCTGCATTTTATACGTTCGTATTACACTATATATATTTTATGATTTTTTTGGTACATTCATAACTTACCAGTTTTGATTTAATCAATAGGACAGGTGGTTATTTTTAAAAAGGCAAATTATATTAAAGGTTTATATAAAGATAAATATTGTTACCCTTCTGTAGTCTGCCTTACCTGAAGGGTGTTCCCCAGAAGTCATAACTCTACTCTTTTGATTTCATCTTATTTATCTCCATAGTAATAAATAAAATGGATACAGTAATACATCTTAATTTATTAGTTTGATTAAAATTGAAATCTTTTTTACGGAAGTTGAGAATTTACTTTCTTTCATATTTCTCTCTAAAATTCCCACCTTCTTCCACTCAAAATTCAATAAGAATTTCAGTTATATTCATTATCACTTTTTATATTATATGATCATATATGGGAGCTCTGGTAGCGTAGCGCCTAAGACACTTCACTGCTAATCAGAAGGCAGGTGGTTCAAACCCACCAGCCACTCCTCGGAAAGAAAGTTGGGCAATCTACTTCTGTAGTCATACTGCCTTGGAAACCCAAGGAGGGGTCACTATGAGTCGGGTCCGACTCAACAGCACATAACAACAACAACAAACAATCATGTGAATATTGCCCACTGATAAATAATATTTTACAGAATGCATAACTATTATATGAGTTGCATAATTTATTTTCCCTGAAATTAATATTTACTTCATTTTCCATTTGCCTTGTTTTTTTAGACTTTTTATTATGATTTGGTTTTCTAGTCAACATTTCATACACATTTTGTTTTGTGACATTGATTGCAATACAGCACTCTTCCTACTTCCTCCCTCTGTTTTCTGTTTCCATCTGTCTTTCTTTCCTATCCTTTCCTGCCTTCTGAGCTTTATCCCTGGGCAAATCCTGCCCTTTTGATCTCCTATGGCAGATTGCTCTAAGGAGTGCGTACTTCCCTATTGTTATAGCTTACCTTATGGGTCTATCTCCTGTTTGCCCAACGTGCACTGGTGGCATAATGGTTAAACATTCAGCTGCTAACCAAAAGGTTGGTGGTTCAAATCCTTCAGCCACTCTGGGAGAAAGATGAGGCAGTCTGCTTCTCTAGAAGATTTGGAAACTGTATGGGGCAGTTCTACTCTGTCCTATAGGATTGGAGTTGACTCCACGGTTGTGGGTTTGGTTTAGGTTTATTGTTTGGCTGGAAGTTGAGTTATGAGGGGTACAGTCCCAGGCTTGAAAGGTGTCTAAGGGCCATAGTCTTGGGGGTTCCACCAGTCTCTCTCAGACCAATGAGCCTGGTCTTTTTTTTAAAAATCATTTTGAGTTTTGTTCCATATTTTTTTCCACTCATTTGTCTTGTTTTGTATGTAGCTATTTTCATGCATTATCAATCTATCAATATTATTTTCCAAAATCCCACATTCACCAGAGATTCTATCATTTTCATTTGTTTCCCTGATGACCAATCTTATTAAATCTTTGTCCTGGACAACTTACCTTCTCGAGCTGCTCTGTCTATAATTGCACCTTGAGGACTTCCTGTCCTTTAAACATTATCTTATTCTTCCTTCCTTCTCTTTAATCATGTTCCCTATTTCTTAGTTTGGGCCTTTGTTTTTCTAAAGCAAATTTTCCAGTAGCTCTGTAAAAATTAGTCAGTATTTATTGATTGTTTGCATGTCTAGTTGTATTTATTTTACACTCCAGATTATTCACAAGTGAACTGAATACAGATTCTAAATTGTAAGTCAAGTCTCTTTATAACTGTAAAGGTTACTTCAAGATTTTCTGGTTGTTGCTATTGAGAAGTTCTGTGATATTGTAATTCCCTTTCTTGTGCTTAAGATCTTTGTCACTCTCCAATGATTTTAGGAAATTTTCTTTATTGTTGACATGCTGAAAATTCAAAATATTTTACTTTGATATGGGATTTCATTTCATTGTATGGAGCTCTGTGAGCCCTTTAAATTTTGTGACAGAGAATCATCAAATTAGAAAAATATTCTTGTACTATTTTTGATAATTTCCTTCCACTTCTTTTCATTAGTCTCAGTTTTCTTACTTCTTGTTATTGATATGCTGTAACTCTTGAATAACTTTTTACCCTTTGTCAAAGATCTATTCTCTTGGATTCTGATTTCTTGGAGTTCTCTTTGACTTCATCTTTCTCTGCTATTTATTTATTTATTTTCCTTTAAATCTCAGTATTTTATTTTTAATTTTTAATATGTGCTTCATATTCTCTGTCATTTCTAAAGGAGCTCTGGTAGTCTAGTGGTTAAGTGTTCAGCTGTTAACCAAAGGCTAGTGCTTTGAACCCACCAGCCCCTCTGCAGAAGGAAGATGTGGCAGTCTGCTTCTGTAAAGATTAAGTCTTGGGAACCCTATAGGGCATTTCTACTCTTCCCATAGGGTTGCTATGAGTCATAAGTGACTCAATAACACACAACAACAATTGTAACTTATTTTTATTATCTTGTTATTATTTTATTAATGCAATATTTTATTTTTTCTATTTCTTGGTTATGGCCTTACAACGCTTTGCATGACTTGACATCCGTTTTTTGTACATCTCATTTCTTCAAGCCTTAGCTTAAAAAGTGCCATCTGTTTATTTCATTTAAAAAAAAAAAAAACTCACTGCCATCGAGTAGATGTTGACTCATAGTGACCCCCATTGGATTTCTGAAGCTGTAAATATTTACCTAAATAGATTGCCCAGTCTTCCCTCTGTGAAGCAGTTGGTAGGTTTGACCCACCAACCTTCTGGTTGGCAGTCAAATGCCTTAGGCACTATACCACCAGAGCTCCTTTAGTTTCCTTCATATGAATTCAAATTTAAATTTTGTAATTAACTCTTTTTTTTTTTACATGAGTATTATCTCTCTGCCACATTAGTCATCTTCCATGTCTGTGATATGTAGAGCCATGTTCCACGGGATTGTCAATGGCTGAGTTTCATAAGTAAATCATCAGGTCTTTCTTTACAGGCATCTCTGGGATGGGAACTTCCAACCTTTCTGTTAGCTCCCAAGCATATTAACCACTTGTACCACCCAGAGACTCCATTCAGTGTAAAGAAGCCTTATTACTTCACCTCTTCTATTTGGTTCCATTTTTTTATTTTTTATTTTTTCATGGAAGAATACCTAAGGGTAATGTGATTCATTTTTCTGATTTCTTTGTGCAATAGTTTGGAGTAAAAGCAATTATACTAGTTTGTTTTCCCTTGATCTCACCATGGAGAGTAAACCCCAGGTAAAGGGTTAAAAAACAATACAAGAGCAGATCAAAAGCAGCTATCAAAAACACATATTGAATGAATTCAGAAAGTACCACATTCTGTACTTGTCAAACTACACAACCTTGTGAAGGTCATTTCAGCTTCCGGAGAATTGTGATATTCGCCTCTGATCTATAGGACTTTTGCAAAGAAAGTGTCATGAGGGAGGAAACAATAGAATGGATCATTATCTAGACAGAATTTAAAAAACGAGTCCTGAGATTGAACTGAGTGGGTGGCAGAAGGAGGTGGTTGCATTATTACATTTTGGTTATGACCAGGACCTGAAACACAGTACAAGGGTCGATAATAATTTTTGATGTAATAAAATTTCAATGATAAATCTTTAGGGATACTGGTGCTATTTTGACATGGAAACAGTCTAGGTTCAGGGGCCTTCATTCTGGGAAATTTTATTACAAGGTGAGTTCAGTGTGGTATATAGGATTGAGAAACTGTACAAGAGAGAGAACATTCTAAAGACAAACTCTGACAGGCATGAAAAACTATAAGGATGTTATAAGTAGAAAATCAATCAAGAGATAGGTCTAAATCATTAATCAGAATTAAAGCAGCAAATAAATGATTACTTAGACACTTTGAAAAAGAAGAATTATCATCACTAGGGACCTTTTGAGGTTAGAATTGTTTCAAATGGCACTATTTATTTAGGAAGTAATATAAATTCCATCTTTTCAGAGGGCCACTGGCAAACACATCTGGTAAAAGCATTTATTCTGACAGACCATTACTTTATTCTGACTCATTCATTTTATTAATCATTTATCTCTTGGGGTAATTGTTTAAATATTTAGTTCTTCTTCATATTTATTATTCAGCCGACCAAAGACTGCTAGGTTTCTAAAGGAACTACAGTGTTTCATCACTCTGATGGTCATATCCAAATGGAATTCTTCCTGTTCCCCCACAAACTCATCCTTTTTTAAAACTACTCTTCATGGAAATAAAGAAACAACAGCACAGTGTAAGTCATGAGTTCTTTCTTCTTGACAAATGTTATCAGCTTATTTTTTTTATGGAGAAATGGCTTAATAATTCCATTTCTTCTAACTTCTCTTTAAGGTCTAGTTAGTTTCAAAAACTCTACATGACTGTCCTAGCTTTTTTCAAAATCTACTTCAAATTGAGGGCCAATGTCAGAAAATCCGACTATTATTTTTTGACATGCCATTCTTTTTATTTGTAAGTAGGTGAGAATATTATTTCTTTGTTTTCATTTGAGCTCCTCATCAACAATTTCAAGAAACACACACACATATCTTTGCCTTTGAGTTGATTCCAATTCATGGTGACCCATGTGATACAGAGTAAGACTGAGCTTCATAGGGTTTTCTTGGCTATAATCTTTATGGAATTAGATCACCAGGACTTTCTTATGTGGTGTTTCTCAGTAGGTTCCAGTCTCTTAATTAGTAGCAAAAAGAAACCATTAGTGGTACCAGAGACCTCCCTACCCTTTGCTTCTGTTCCAAAAAAAAAAAGAAAGAAAGAAAAATGAGGGAATCAATTACTGTCTTGAAATTTAATTTAGTTTGGAATATCTTTATTCATCTATGCCAATTTATGAAAAATTAAAAATTTAAATAGCAATATACACTAAAAATTCTTCCTTTTGAAACATCTAGTATTCTGTTTAGTGAACTCCATGCTTTTAATTGCAAACAAATGCTATTTTGTTTCAAACTAATTCTATTGTTATTGTTGTTGTTATGTGCCAGACCCGACTCATAGCAAGTATAATATAAAGAAGTAAAACATCATCCTTATCTTAAAAAAAAAAAAAGCCAAAATTCACAGATTTGAAAACATTTGTAAAAAGGCAGGAAAAGATCGTGATCTAATCTGAAACATGCTCACTCAGCATTTATTGGTCAGCAATCTACAGCCTGGCTTTTCAGTAGTGGTTGAGAGTGGTAAATTGCTTGCTTCTTTGTTTGATTATTTTCCCAACATTTAACTTTCAGCAAAATTTACTACATTTCTCCAATCTTGGCTTTTATCTTAGTCATTTGTGGCTCCATTATTGTTGTTTTTGTGATGTTGAGTGCCTTCAAGTCAATTCTGATTCATAGGGACCTCATATGACAGAGTTGAACTGCCCCGTGGTTTTGTTGTTTTTTTTTTTTTTGCTGTAATCCTAAAGGCAGTGGATTGCCACCTTTTTCTCTTGAGGAGTTGCTGGATGGATTTGAACTACCAACATTCAAGTTAACAGCAGGGTGCCTAACTGCAGTGCCACAAGGGACATTAGACATTTTTCTTAAGCTTTTGAACTCCATACTTAAAATTTGTTCATTCTTTATTGTTTCATTTTGTTTATTTATATTGTGAAATTGAAAAATCTCAGATTGCAATGACAGATCATATATTTCAAATCCTGGATCTGAAAGTGCCCAGTTATTTGAACTTGGACAAGTTCTTTAACCTTTCTGAAGTTCAATTTCTTCATCTGTGAAATGGAAAAATCAATTCCCATCTCATATTATTACCATGGGGGTCAAATGAAATAATGTACATATAAAGGAATAAGAACAGTACTGGCAATGTCAAGGCTAACACAGACTTTCTTCCCTCAACTAAAACTGGATTTCATTTTATCAGCAGCTAGTCCATCACTCAGCTGCTAACTGAAATGTCAGCAGTTCAGGCCCATCAATGGCTCAGTGGGAGAAAAGAACTGGAAATCTGCTCCTGTAAAGATCAAAGACCAGGAAACCCTAGAGTTCTACTCTATCCTATGGGCAGTTCTACTTTGTCTTATAGGGTCATATGTGTCAGTACTGACAGCATACAATAACAACTACAATATAGGAATCTTTAGGTGGTACAATGGTAATGCACTCAACTGCTAACCAAAAGGTTGGGAATTCTAATCTACCCAGAGGCACGTTGGAAGAAAGAGCTGGTGATAGACTTCTGAAAAACCAGCTATTAAAAACACTATGGAGCAGAGTTCTAAACTAAGACACCTGGGCTTGTCGTGAGTCAGCATTGACTTACAGTCACTGTTTTCGCTTTAGTATAACATGATATAGAATATGCAATTCCAGCCTGAATTTTTGTTGTTTTTTCTTTTAAACAATTTAAACGTTTTCAAATTCTGAAAAACGAGTTTGCTTATAAAGAAGGACTCAAGATTAAGTTAGTCTACTCATTTTTGGTCATCTTTTCTATAGTCTGCTTAACAGCTTTGAATTAACATTATTTACCCATAATAGCATCAGCTAGTAAATGAAAGCTTCATGATGAGAAGGAGTGTTCAAAAATTATTATTATATATGATATAAATAAAGGAAGACATGTACATACACAAAAAATTAGAGAACAAAGCCACACTGCAAAGAAACTGATAAGCACTCAACATGTAGTCATTTAGTAAGAAGGTACTGTTTTCATACGTCCTTACTTTGATGAAAATATGTTTGTTTCACAATGGCTTATCAAGAGGCTATTAAAATACAGGACCCACTCTATGGAACAGACCATGTTTAGGTGCATAATGGACTGAAGGAAATCATAATGATAGAAACAGCTCTTGTCTTCTATCTATGCCTTAGAGACATCTTAATAGAGGTGAAAGAAATACTTCTCTTTTTTTAAAGCCATTTCAGAAAATGGTTATGGAGCTCCAGGGCAGAGCAGAGAGGCAGATCAGGAAATATTTATGCAGAAAAGGGATGCTTATAAAAACTGTAGAACATTGATCACAAGGGATTGTAGAATTACCCTGACACCAACTCAAACAAGAGCAGGACAATGCCTGACAAGGCTGTGTCTTCTCCAGACAGCATAAGCCAGTGTCTTATAGGTAACTGTTGCAAAATAAAATAAAGTCATTGTCTGAAGAGGCTGGTCATGTTATATTTGCAAATTTTACTTTTAAATAATAATAAGAGTTGCAAGGAGCCTTAACCAATACTTTTACTTGTCTACGTCACTCCCTTGTAGTAAGTCTGGTATTTGGAGAAGCTCATTCATTCTTGTTGACTTTGAGGACATGGAAACTGTAATTCTACTAAATGCTAACTCAGTGAGATGAAATCTAAATATGCTTCCCTAAGAGTAAAATGCTGCCAGCAAAGACTTTAGCACTAGGAAGAAAACTAGCCCCTTAAACACATGCATGTGCTTCCTCTGACTTAGATCTACAGCAACAAGATCAGACAGACAAAATGGTGAAGTCTGACTTTCTACCATTCTCAGCTCACTGCTTCCCAGGGATCTTATGCTAATTCCTGATTTCCTGAGGAAAATAGCTTCACTTCACTTCTTTGCCTCTCAAACAAACTTACTTTGAGCTAGTTGTTGCATATGTTGTTGTTGTTGTTATGTGCCGTCGAGTCAGACCTGACTCATAGCGACCCCTCCTTGGGTTTCCGAGGCAGTATCACTATGGAAGTAGATTGCCCCATCTTCCTTCTGAGGAGTGGCTGGTGGGTTTGAACTGCCAGCCTTCTGGTTAGCAGTCAAGTGACTTAGGCACTATGTTACCAGAGCTCCTCGTTGTTGCATATAATGGAAGATAATATAAGAAACCATTTTACATTAAGGATTCAATGGCACAACTCTTAATTTTCCTTTCCTTTCCAGAAGGGGGAATTTCAGGCATCAGAGGGAATATATTTTTGAAGTTGTCTCTAAATCACCGCACAAGAAGTCTCCTAGAACTTTCTTAGGGCTGCAAACTTGAGTAACCTGCCACAGTCCAGCAAACAAAACAAAACACAATAGTTTTAGTCAAGTTGATTCCAACTCATGGTGACCCCACATGTGCAAGAGAAGAACTATGCTCCATAGAGGTTTCAAAGGCTTATTTTTCAGAAGTAGAACACTAGGCTTTCTAAGGCAACTCTGGGTGGATTCAAATTGCCAAACTTTTAGTCAGCAGCTGACTTAGTGAAACATTTTCACACCCAGGGTCTCCCTTTGTCACAGCAACATCTAATTAAAAGCTGGTAGGAAAGGGCTTCTTTAAAAGAGAAGAATTCAAATATGCATTTCATTACCTGTCCTATGGAAAGGCATTCAACTGTGGATCATAACAAATTATGAATAATTTTTTGAAGAATGGAAATTTCAGAACACTGAATGTGCCCATGAGGAGCTTGTACATAGACCAGGAGGCAGTTGTTCAAACAGAACAACATGATATTGCATGGTTTAAAATCAGGAAAGGTATTCACCAAGGTTGTGTCCTTTCACCATACTTATTCAATCTGCATGCTGAGCAACTAATCTGAGAAGCAGAACTATGCAAAAAAGATGGGCCATTAGGATTGGAGGAAGACTCACTAACAATTTGTGTTATGCAGATGACACAACCCTGCTTGTTGAAAGTGAAGAGGACTCAAAAGCACTTACTGATGAAGGTTAAAAACAACCTTCAGTATGGACCACACTTCAACATAAAGAAAACAACAATCCTCATAACTGGATCAATAAGCGACTTTGAGATAAATGGGGAAAAGAGTGAAGGTATCAAGGATTTCATTTTACTTGGATTCTCAATGAATCCCAGTGGAAGCAATAGTCAAGAAATCAAATGACATATTGTATTGGGTAAGTCTGCTGCAAAAGAGCTTTTTAAAATTTTACTAAATAGAAGTATCACTTCAAAGACTAAGATGCAGCTGACCCAAGCCATGGTATTTTCACTTGCCTCATACGGATACCAAATATAAACAATGAATAAAGAAGACCAAAGAAGAATTGATGCCTTTGTATTGGGGTTTTGCAGAAGAATATTAAATATACCATGGGCTGCCAGAAGAACAAACACATCTGTCTTGGAATAAGTACAGCCAAAATGCTCCTTAGAAGCAAGGATGGTGAGACTTTGTCTTTTGTGTTTTGGATACATTATCAGGAGGGAAGAGTTTCTAAAGAAGGACATCATGCTTGGAAAAATAGAGGGCCAGTGGAAAAGAGGAAGATCCTTAATGAGATGGATTGACACTGTGGCTGCAAGAATGGGCTCTAACATAACCCAGATTATGAGGACCATGCAGGACCAGTAGGCAATGTTTCCGTTCTGTTGATAGGACATCACTATAAGTCCGAACTGACCTGACAACATCTAGCAAACTTGTCCTTAGAGGAAAGAAAAATTGAACGTAGAATGGAAAAATATCATGAGAAAGCCTCTCCTCCAAAGTTTCCCAGTAATACCTTTATGAAACCTATATACTCTAACAGACATTGGTTAAATACTGTGATCATGGCCATAGTTTCTCATTTTATCATTTCATTGAGAAGGAGAAAAACAAGAAAAACTCTTGATAAAGTTAATTTGATTTGATGAAGCAAAAGAGATAACTTACACACAGGTAAATATTCCAACAACTCTAGAGCTTAGGTTCTTGAACGTATTTTATTTCATCCAAGGACCTTATGTCCTTTATACTTGATCCCACTTCCATTGCTTCTGTATAGTTCAGAACCAATACAAGGTCATGACAATGATGGGTCTCACATTTTTCAACTATGAAGCAACTTTTTGGTGATATATGTTATTTCAGAAAAACACAATGAGAGCAAATGTTTATTTTCAATGCTAGTGAGTTGATTCTGAGTCATAGTGACTCAATGGTCTAGAGTACAACTGCCTAATTAGATTTTCTTGGTTGTAATCTTTTTTGAAGCAGATAGCCAACTCTTTCTTTAGTGGAGTCATTGGGTGGGTTTGAACTGGTAACATTTTTGTTAACATCTGAACACTTAACCATTTGCACCACCAGTGCTAGCATAAATATTACTGCATCAAAATATCTTGTTCTAGTTAACTATTGCTGAATAACAGCCCATTGCCACTGAGTGGCTTGGAAGAAAGATTGGGCAATCTATTTCTGTAGAGATACTGCCTCAGAAACCCAAGGAGGGGTCACTATGAGTCAAATAGACTTGACAGCAGTGAGTTTTTTTTTTTTTTTTTGGCCACTGAATGGATTCCTACTCATAGCAACCCCCATTGGGTCTCCAAGGTTGTACATCTTTACAGAAGTACATTGCCTCATCTTTCTCTGAAGGAGCAGCTCCCAGGGTGGGCTAAATAACAAATAACCTCTAAACATTTGGTTAGCTCAAGAGTCTGCAATTTTGAGCTGGGCTCGGTGGACAAGACTCCTCTCTGCTCCATGTGGCTGAACAATCCACTTATAAGATGGCTTATGCACATGAATGACAAATTGGTTTTGTCTTTCTTTGAGAAATCAAGCAGGGCTAAAGACCAGGGGCTTCAGTTTTAGGTTTTTTCCCTTGTGGGCCTCTTTCTGGACTGCTTGGCTTATTCTTGTCTTGGTTACTGGTTTCTAAAAGTGAGCATCCCAAGAGACAGAGGAAACGGATGCCGCTGGTTTACTGAAGCCTGAGTCCAGAATTTTTTTTTGCTTTGTTATTTCTTTTGTATTTTATTAGTCTAGCCATCACAGAGCCCAGATTCAGGGAGATGAACCCTAAATTCTATCAAGGGGGGATTGTCAAAGAATTCGTTGTTTTAAAACATTCCCTGGTTAAATTTACTATTTGATTTAAAGAAGAATTCAACATAGCGTAATTTGGATTTCACATAACTTTTCAGAAACTGCCTACTATGGAAAACCTTGTAAAACTCCACTTGAATATATTCATAGTTCTGTTTATTTTTTTGTAATACCACCTGAATCACTGTTGTGATTAGTATCTGATTTACTAAATTAGAGGCTAATTAATTACACTGTGAAAATAACTTCACTCTGGTAAACCACTTTAGCAATATTTCATATTTTATTGCAATAACCTGAAAGAGTTAATGCACTGCCACGAAGGCACGCAATCAAGTACCATTAGAAAGGGACTTAGCTGCTGAATGCATTGGATTCATTATATAAAATGGTGTATGAACTCTCTTTCCCTAACTCAAGGTGGACTTTTTGAAGCAAATGGAAATTTTTTGCTTGCATTAAGTCTACCATACAGATTACTGCAGATACATTTAAAATCTTGGCCAAATGACTTTACAAAGAAAGAAAGAAAGGAGAAAAATACCACACAGATGCCCTAAATTTGAAAATACACCATAAGCATATCTATTTTTTTAGTCCCATTTATAGGTTTTTCAATAATTTCAAAATAAACAAAACCTTCTGGCTTTGCATGTCTGTGGGGAGTTTAGGACTTTAGGTACACATATTTGAGAATCTTTTGCATAAATCTGCATATGTTTACATGCAGTGACAGACATGCTGCTGCTTCCCTAATGTGGCTAGGGTAATTTAATCTTCTGCAACATTTTGCATAGCATATGTAGGTGTAATATGCTCAGAAACATTACCTGAATATATGCAAAGTACACTTAGCTCATGCTTACATAGTTCTCATATCAAAAGATGTAGTTAGAGCAGAGATAACATTTTGCAACTTCTCTGCATTTAAAGAACTCAAATGAATCCATAATCCAAATTATCCATAGCAAGAAATGAGATTTTTAAAAAAATTAAATAAAAAATACTTCTGAATTTGCTTATTATACATTCTTTGAGCAAATTTGTATTTGCTTAGCTGTCTTCTTGGTTTTACAGTTATTACATTTGCTTTTCTAAGTTTTCAACAATTATGAGCTAGGGATCATTACAAGTTGGTATAACAGGAATTATAAGAATGTTTTCTCCCAGGCAATAGAAATAATAAAAACAATATTGTCTCAGCATAAAATATATGAGAATATAAGATACATATACCTTTTTTTAAAAAAAAGATAAATACATTAAATATTCAAAATTGATTGAATCATATAGCCCACTGTGCTTTGTATTTTGTGTTTTCAAGAATATATCCCTTCTGTTTAATTCCACTGGTTTCATAGACTGGTTCTTTGTTACAAATTATATTATTTGAATCAATATTTAATGTTGTTTTTGCCCTGGATATATGTACTCTTTGAAGAATATTTTAAAAACACTAGTAAGCAGAAAGAATAAAGAGACACCTATAACCCTTTTTGTATCTTGGTTGAAAGCAGGGGATAACAGAACAATATTTACCTGTGCTTTATTGACTATGCAAAGGGATTCAACTTTTGGCAACATTGCTAAGAATAAGATTATGGATAACACTGCTAAGAATAAGAATTTCAGAACATGTAATTGTGTGCTCATGAGTAACCTTTACATAGACCAAGAGGCAGTAATTCGAACAGAACAAAGGAACACTGTGTGTTTTAAAATTAGGAAAGTTGTGTGTCAAGGTAGTATCCTTTCACCATACTTCCTCCACATGTGTACTGAGCAAATAATCTGAGAAGCTGGGCTATGTGAAGAAGAGCACGGCATCAGCATTGGGAGAAGACTCATTAACAATCTACGATATACAGATGACACAACCTTGCTTGCTGACAGTGAAGATAACTTGAAACACTTGCTGATGAAGATCAAAGACTCCAGCCTTCAGTATGAATTGCACCTCAATGTATAGAAAACAGAAATTCTCACATCTAGGCCAATAAGCAACATCATAATAAATGGAGAAAATATTGAAGTTGTCAAGGATTTCATTTTACTTGGATCTACAATCAAAGCCTATGGAAGCAGAAGTCAAAGAATCAAATGATGTATTGTATTGGGCAAATCTACTGGAAAGGACCTCTTTAAAGTGTTCAAAAGCAAAGACATCACATTGAAGACTAAGGGGTGCCTGACCTAAGCCATGATATCTGTCAATAGCCTCATACGCATGTCAAAGCTGTAAAGTGAATAAGGAAGACCAACAAAGAACTGATGCTTTTGAAATATAGTTTTGGGGAAGAATATTAAATATACCTTGGACTATCAGAAGAGAGAACAAATCTGTCTTGGAATAAGTATAGCCAGAATGCTCCTTAGCAGTGAGGATGGTGAGACTTCACCTGTGGTGCTTTGGTCATGTTGTCAGGAGGGACCAGTTCCTAGAGAAGGATATCATGCTTGGTAAGGTCAGCAAAAAGAGGAAGACCTCCAATGAGATGAATTGACACAGTTGCTGTACCAATGGCTCTAGTATAGCAATAATTGTGAGGATGACACACAACTAAGCAGTACGTTGTTCTGTTGTACATAGGGTCGCCATGAGTCAGAACTGATTCAGTGGTACCTTACAATAACTATAACCCTATCATCTAAATATAAGCACCATTAAAAGTTCTTCGTTTTTTCTTTCATGACCAGACTTTATTTCTACTAAGTTGTATCATACTATATTTTCTGTTCATGAAGTAATATATGCTAAACATATTTCCATGTCATCTAAGTAATCTTTCATCTTATCATGTCTACTGGCTGGACAGTTTTCTAATTACCACGCACAATAAAAGCAACCTTCTTGGATTCTCTGTTCTTTTTATTACCTTAGACATGGTCTCCAAATAAACCATGCCTTTTTGAACAAAACATTAAAAATCAATTCATATCATTTTCAAAAACAGAGTTGAAGGCTCTTCTTCATCTGTTACTGGTTACTCTCTTCCAGTCATGCACTCCTCTTGAATGACTGGCTGCTTCTAATCAATTTGGCAAAAGCCCTGATGGTGCAACAGTTAAGCACTCAGCTCCTAACTGTAAGATCAGAGGTTCAAACTTATGAGAAGGCAATGAGAGGATAAGGATCTGTTTCCATACAGATGACAGTCTAGGAAACCATTTGAGGAAATCCATCCTTTCCTACAGGGTTGCTGTGAGTCAGAATCCACTCCAGGGCACTAAACAACAACAACAATCAAATTGGAATAGCACCTGTGGTAGTTAAAGTTGTTTGCAACTTGGTTGGGCCTGGTTGAGTGGCTGGGAAGCTGGTGGTAGTTTTTCCCTATGATGAGACTGGTAATCAACTCCATGGCGGGATCTACGACAAGCAGCTGAGTAGCTGCTTTCGGGAGGTGGCCCACTTCCCATTTATAAGCAGCAGCCTTGGGAATGGTCTTGAGCTTATGGCAGCTTGAACCCTGCATGTAGCCATGTCTTTGTTCAGCAGCCTGCCCTGCTCTGTCGACCTTGGGACTTTCAATGGACTTGAATTAATGGCCTGCCATGTGGTTTGGTAACATCGGGACTGTGCCTTTTTACTTGTCAACCTTGGGCTTGTCAGTGTCAGCAGTGGTAGCTGTCTGAGTGAAGAAAAGCCTCTAGCTCCATGGGCTGGGAACAGGAGGCGGAGCTGAAGCCCAAGGTTGAGGGCCTTTCAACCAGTCCTTAAAGCCTGGTACTTTGAACTCAGACTTAAAGCCTCCAAACTATAAGAGAATAAACTGGGATGTTCAAGCATCCCATTTGTGATATATTTCTGTCAGAGTGGCACTAGGTAACCAGAAAAGCACCCATCTTGAGAATGGAATGGCTAAGTCTGGAGCATTTATAGTCAGATAGAGAAGGAAATAGAATTTTCCCATCTTCACTAATATATAAAGTTATATATTTAAAAATCATGATTCTTATATTCATGCATGGGTAAAATTTTTAACACTTGCATCATTTTGTATATTATATTAAAAATCTCAAATAGTTAACAGATTTTTTTATACCTAGAAAAACTGATTAGGTCATTTCACTGCTTAAAAGGTCAACCAGCTCTGTTAGTTCTGGAGCAAATGCTAGAGTGTGGTACAACAGCTCCTACCTGGCTTGCCAGCTTCACATTCTGGCATTCCCTAATTCATGACTTCTCCAATGAGGTTTAAACAGTTGAAATAGATGTAATTCTCTGTCTCCTTTAAATTCCTGTCCTTCTATTGTCACTTGGCTATTATGCTTTTTTCTTTCAAAATTTAGTTTAAGGTTGTTCTCCTCATCCTTGACCTCCATAAGTTCCCTTTGTATGCATTCATATAGCACCTTTAGACTGAGAAGTAATGCCATGCTTTAATGTTCTGTTTATTCCATCAGCTTGTGAGTTCCTTGAGGACAGTGATGAAGGAAGGAAATTAGTTTGCTTGTGTCTTTGAAAAGTATATCTTCAAATGTGTGATTATGTTGACTACTCAAACCCTAGAATTATAAAACTACTTTTTGGAAAATATTTTTGAAGTGTTGCAAGGCATTTGACAGGGGCCTTGGTTAGGACATGAGAGGGTCCTGTGTGAATTATTAGATGAACTCCTAGAGTACACCAATGGTAAAATAAATATATAAAACTTCCTTCTGTGGATGGTCAATTTTCAAAAATCGGTACTCTTCTTCTAGCTGGCAAGTATTGTCCCCCTACTCTTTAGCGGTGGTTCTGCAAAGAGACCTATGGATGCTCTTTTTTTTTTTTTAATCCCTTCCGAGAATAAGTTATGTATACAAAATTGTTTTCTCTCTGAATATTGGCGAGTATATGAATGCTACTGCTGATGTTGGCTATAGTCTAGCAGTGGGTAATTAATCCCCTTTGTGTTCTATATGGGCTTCTCCATTTTTTTTTTTTCTCTGCCTCATGTTTGTAGCTGAAAGAAACTATATGCCACAATTGGAAAAATTCATTTCTTAGTTTCCTCATTTATTCGAGTAATTAATCCTCATCATAATACTATGTACTAGGCACAATGATAAGCATCAGGGATGCAAAAATGTTAATGAACTGTCACTACTGATGCAGAGCTAACAATTCACCCACAGTGTTCTTTTACATCTATGAGATATGCCTTTGCCCTGTCACATTCTTTCCTCTGTTGGCTATTTTCACTGCTATGTTATTAAACAGTGAGATCTTGGGAGCTATGGAACATAATGAAAAACATGATTCTCATCCTTGAGATGCCTTCAAAATAAATGGTGGTGGGAGTGCAAACGGATAATATGGATATGGGACATAAGAGGCATATAAACATTTTAGAGACTGTAGTAATACAAGCAATAACATCAACTGATATTTAATACTTACCTCATAGAATTTGCAGGATTAAATGAGCTAATATATGTAGAGTACTTGGACAGTACTTGGTTGTGTTGGGTGCTTTGTAAGTGTTTGCTATTATTTTTATTTACTTACTGAGTGCTTAATATGTGCCAGATACAGTTGCAAGCATTTTACATTACATGAACCTTATATAACTCTCACCAAAATCTCATTTGAATCCTTACCCTATGAAGTTGGTTGTATTGTCACCTTCATTTTATAGAAGAGAAAATTGAGGCTTGTAGACATTACATAACTAAGCATAAGTCATGTGGGATTCAGCTTCTCTGTCTCTAATTTACTATCTCGTCCACTATAAAGCACTGTCTAAAATTTATCTAGCAGTTAGAATCCCTATGATTGTGTAACTATGAAAACAAACCAAACCAAACTCACTGCTCTTGAGTTGGATCCAACTTATCATGCCTCTCCTTGGGTTTCTGAGTCTCAGGTTTTCAAGGCGGTATCATTATGGAAGTAGATTGCCAAATCTTCCTTCCGAGGAGTGGCCAGTGGGAATGAAGTTAGTCCTAAAATGATTTTATTTCATATTTCTTGAAAGTACTAAATGCCTTTGGTCGTAGATAATTAGAGGGCAATGGTGTCAGTGAATCTGAAGAAAAATGGTAGAACATTTTTCCTTTTAATTTTCTATTCATTTGTTTTTAACATCATATGGTTCTAGTAAAGGTCATGAAGAGTTCACTGTAGAGGAAATAGTTATTTTAAAAGACTTCAATCAAGTCTCCTCTAACTCAACATACAATTAATTTTAGATTTTTGTATCGATAATTTTTCTGGCAGAGATAAATTAACTTTTTAAATCAACGCTGAAGAAGTTGAGTATTGACTTTAGTGAGTAATATGTTTTCTTTAATTCCTCCTAGTATCATCCAAAGAGCTACAAATTTTCAAATCTCTGCTTCTGTGTAGTTATTTTTAAAGATAACTTACAAATCTATAAGTAGATACTGAACACAAATTTTAAAATAACTTTATTATTACAAGTGATTTTCGAGTTACATTTTCCTACTAGAGAGGCTCCCTCACAGGTTTGTTTAAAGTATAGTTCTGAATTTCAACCTTTTTATTACTTTGGAGGTCTCTGAGGGACTAATTATTCATATCCCTGTTCTCTTCAAATTCTAAAATAATTGAGAAATGGACATAAGAGTCAATTAGGGAGCAAAATATTATCATTATCACTGGGGTTTAACTAAATGAAGTTTAACACTGAGTTGATTTTACTCATCCAACCACTGCAAAACAACTCAACAACTCAAGCCCTCTCTTCAAGTTGTAGGGCCTGTCCCAGTGAGTACAAACTAGAAGAAAAGGCACATTGCTCCTGGGTATGCAGCTTCCAAGACTGGATGAGCTACGCAAGCCCATAATCTCTTATATCAGAGTATCTCATTGCTTCTTAATTAGAACTGGTAGTAGAGGGGTGAGTACATTATGAGGTTAGGGGCATCGAGCAGTAGAAGAGAAGAGTAGGAGCTGTCTCTCAATATTTCTTAGGAAATCATATTTTACAGTCTGATGTAATGAGATGGATAAAGGTTAAGGCAGTCCCTTTACATATTTATATATTTGTAAATTCAGATAGGTTCTAAGAAATAATAAAGCAAAGCATCATGTCATATGAAAATAATGGAAAAATGAGTCTGGCAAGATGGCGGAATAGGCAGACAAGCTACACAGATACTTTGCAACAAAGCATTTAGAAACCAACTGAAACTGACATAGAAGATGACCCTGGAACCCTGAGTTTTGAAGTGAAGGATAAAGAAGTGGATTAAATACCAACTAGTAGAAGAACCTGAACGAGACAGTGAGTAAGGAGACAAATGGAGCAGCAGACTGCCAGCTGTCTTGTGGCACAGCCATTTTCAATATTTCCCAGTAGCAACCAGAGAATTGGCTCTGCTCACTGAGGACTGTATGGGCAAGGACAGTATTGGTGCCTGATAATCAAAGAGGAAAATGGCACGTAAGGAGACAAAGGGACCTGCGATCTGCTGGCGACTATCCTGGGGGTGCAACCATTTTGAATATTTGCTGGCATAGGTTCAGCCATTTTGGATGCATGCAGTGGCATTCTTACCTGGAGAATGACAGAAGAGGGGGTTCCACTTGCTGGGGACAGTACAGGTGACCACACTGGAGGCTGATCACTGGAAAGGTATGATATTCTCCTTGTTTCTATTATACCCAACACCCTCTTGATGAATAAGGGTGTTGCTACCCCCCCATCTCCACCCAACTTGACCAGTAGGAATTCCATCCCAGTTTGTGCCCTGACAGAACCAGGGTGCCATGCTCAGCTCCCCACAGCTTTGTTTTGTTTGTTTGCTTTTAAATTATTCCTTGTATCTTATTCCTGTCTTCTTTTTTTTTTTTCTCCTTCTTCTTTTTTTTTCTTTCCTTTTTTTCTTTCTTTCCTTTTCTAGTTCTCTTCTTTTGGTTCTCCCCATCCCTTGTTTATTTCCTTTAAAGTGTTCCTTTTTTTTATTTTTATTTTTTTATTTTACTATTCTTTTACTCTTGGTCTTTTCTCTCATTTCTCTCTCTACAGATATAGTGAGTTATTTTTTCTTCCCTTTTACTCATTATTTTATGTTTTTAATCTTTAAAAAATATATCTTTGAATTTTTTTTCTCTTTTATTGCATTTTTTTAATTATTCCTGTTTGTTTATGTAGTTTGTTTTTTGTTCTCTTGTTTTTATTTATTTGGTGGTTTATTTATTTATCTAACTGAGTGAGAGACAGCAACTGTTCCATTACAATTCAACCATACCTGATCCTCTTGCAGCCACACTTATGAGTGAGGCCCACTACTTGCTCTTGCACCAATTGACCAACAGTGGACAGTGGCCAATACAATCTTAACTCAACACATATTGCTCTTTATGAGTAGCCATGATAGTTAGAGCTGTGTGTCAACTTGGCTGGACCACAATTCTGTGTGGTTTAAGCTGTTGTGATGAGGTTATTCTCATGATGGGATCAGATGATTATGTTTTGAACAGCCAATCTGTTGAAAGGAAGTTTCCTTAGGGGTGTGTCCTGCTTCCAGTATATCTATGGACATCCTGGGAAAGGAGACATTCCTCTGTGGATCGGGATTCTGTTGTGCTGCCTACAACTCTCCATGAGTGAACAATCCACCATTCACCTGGAGATTTTGGATTTGTCATTTGTCGGAGTCATAGCCTGTGCACTGCCTGCCAACCTTGAGGTCCTCAGCCCTTATAGCTGCAAGAGTTGGGAAAAGCCTCCAGATTGACATTTGATCCAAAAACTTTGGACTAGCCAGCTTCTATAAGTGTGTGAGCCATTTCCCTAAGGTAAATTTCTGTCTCTCTCTCTATATATAAGCTTTACTGGTTTTGTTTCTCTAGAGAACCCAGTCTAACACAGTAACTAATAAAGATTCCTGTGCACACTGTCATGCTCTATCACACCCACCAGGAGACAGGTGGTGAGTGCCTAAGTGCTAACAACTAGCAAATAGAGGAGCACAGTACCATGTTCACACAAGCATATCAAAACAAAATAAAGGGAAAAAGAATCTTGCATGAATCACACCAACGTAAAACCACAAATTAAGCATAAATATAAGAACAACAATGTCTTGGAGACAACAGACCATCACAGTCCACACAAAATAGCAAGATAAAGTAGTAGAAACAAGGGATCAGGATATAAACCCAGAAAGCATGCTTGAGGAAGAATCAGCATTGGAACTCCCTGATAAGGAAGTCAAAGAATTATATGTGGGTACCTTCAATGAATTGAGAGACAGATCAAGGAAAATACTGACAAAATCAAAGAAAACCCTGAGAAAATTAAGAAAAACACAGATAAAACTCTAGAACAATTTAGGGAAATAATACAAGCACAAACTAACAAAATAAACAAAAAATTAGAAATGATACAAAAGCACAAATAGAAATCCAGGAGATTAATACTAAGATTTCCAAAATAGATAACACATTGTATGGACAAAGTAATAGAATCAAATGAATGGATGACAGGATTAATGAAATTAAGACAAATACCTCAATACTACTTTGTTAAGGGATCAATCAGAAAAAAGATCAAAACAAAATTAAGGAAGCCTAAGATTCATGTTGGATACCATCAAGAGGAATTATCTACATGTAATTGGGATTTCAGAATAGGAAGAGACAGATAAAAGCACAGAGAAAATTATCGAAGATTTGTTGGAAGAGAATTTCGATCATATGGTGAAAGACAAGAATATATCCATTCAAGAAGTTAAATGAGCTCCAAACAGGATAGACTCCAAAAGAAAATCACCAAGACATATAATCATCAAAGTCACCAAGACCAAAGACAAAAAGAGAATCCTGAAAGCAGCACAGGAAAAATGAAAAGTTACATACAAAGAGCAACAAATAAGACTAAACTCTGGATTCTTGGCAGAAATCATGCAAGTGAGAAGGCAATGGGATGATATATATATAAAACCTTGAAAGAAAAAAATTTCCAACCAAGATGTATATACCCAGCTAAACTGTCCCTCAAATATGAGGGGTAATTTAGGAGATTTCCAGACAAGCAGAAATTAAAGGAATTTGTTAAAACCAGACCAACCTTACAAGAGATGTTACAAGGAGTCCTTCAGACAGAGAACCAACAACAGCAAGGAACAACTGATGATCAACACACATGACAACATAACCCAAAAACTAAACCAGTTTTAGAAGTATCCAAAGTAAAATAAGCTTACAAAACTGTAAACAGGGACCCAGAGTCATCAATTGGTAAATGAAGACAATGGCAAACCAAAAAGAGGGAATAATAGGGTAGTTTCAGAACTTCTAAATGGTGAGGAAGTCAAGAAAATTGTGAGGTAGAACAGACTGTTTTAAACTTGGAAGAAAATAATAAATCAAGTGTACCCTCAAAGAAAAATAATAAACCTTAGCATAAAAATAAAAAGAGAACAATCACAAATATTTAGCAAACACTAAGACAATAGCAATGAAGGAGATGATAACACAATTCATAAACAAAATGAGCTCAGCAGAAAATTATATGGAACAAAGAAATCAGTAATGCCACAAAAAACACATAATAAAGTGACATCAATAAATTCATACCTGTTGATAATTACAATGAATGTAAATGGATTAAATGCACCACTCAAGAAATGCAGAATTGCAGACTAAATGAGAAAACATGACTCATCAATATGCTATCTACAAGAGACTTAACTTAGACACAAAGACAATAATATATTAAAATCAAAGATTGGAAGAAGAAATATCAAGGAAATGACAACCAGAAAAGGGTAGGAGTGGCAATATTAATTTCTGATAAAATAGACTTTAAAACAAAAACAACCATAAGAGACAAGGAATGACAATTATTATAGTGATTAAAGGATCAATTGAACATGAGGATATAACCATAATAAATATCTACACACCCAATGAAAGAGCCTCAAAATACACAAATCAGAGTTTAACAGAATTGAAGACAAATAGATGAATACACAGTAATAGGAGGAGAAGTTTAATACACTACTTTCAATAAAAGGTAGAACAATTGGAAAAAAAACTCAACAAAAGTGCAGAACTAAGAAATATGATCAACTAACTTGACCCTATAGATATATACAGAGGCCTTCACCCAACAGCAGCACAATATACATTCTTTTCCAACACACATGGAACATTCTCCAGGATTAACCACATGTTAGGCCATTAAGCAAGCCTCAATAAATTTAATAATTTTGAAATACTGCAAAGCAACTTCTCAGATCACAATGCTATAAAATCAGAAGTGAACACTAGGAAGACCAATGGAAAAAGAGCAAATGCACCAAAACTGATTAACACCCTCCTCAGAAATGACTGGATAATAGAAGAAATTAAAAAAAAAAAAAAAAATGAAATTAAAATTTCCTTGAATCAAAAGAGAATGAAAACACAACATAACAAAAACTTTAGGACACAGCAAAAGCAGTGATTGGAGGGCAATTTATAGCAATAGATGCACACAACAAAAAGAAGAGCCAAAATCAGCACCTTAGCCCAACATCTCAAACAATTAGAAAAGAAGCACCAAGAAACTCCTACAGTCACCAGAAGAAAAGAAATAACAAAGATTTAAGCATAAGTAAATGAAACAGAAAATAGAAAGACAAACAGAAAGCATCAACAATACTAGAAGTTGGTTCTTTGAAAAGATTAATAAAATCCACAAACCACTGGAAAACTTAACAAAGGAAAAGAGAAGATGCAAATAACATGAATGAGAAATGAAAGGGGTGACATCACATTAGAACCAACAGAAATAAAAAAAAAAGAAAGAATAAAAAGATATTATGAAGAACTGTATTCCCAACAATTTGAAAACCTAAATGAAATGGACAGATTTTCAGAAACATACACTTACCAAAACTGACATAGACTGAGGTAGTAAATTTGAACAGACCCATAAGAAAAGAAGAAATTGAACAGGTTGTAAAAAAATTACAGCAAAGAGGACTTGGAAGTGGCATCTTCTGACCTCCTCTAACTTCACAAGAGAAAGACAGAATCACCATCAGCAGCCCAAGACTTATTCCTATGAGGTCAATCATCTCACCACCCTCCAGCCTTTTTACCAACTCTCACACCAGCCATCCCTTCCATAGCACTCACTGTTTGTCTGCTGGGTTTGATAATTTGTTGCAATGGCCACACAGAACTCACAGATAATACTTGCAATTATGGAGTTTATTAGGGCAGTAACAGGCTGCAATTCAAGTACAGGAACATGCTCAGGATACAATTCCTGATCGGACAGTCTTCACTCTGCTGTGCCCTCAGACACTCCTCTCTGGCCTTTGGCCTCTTGTCCTGTCCTCTGCCTCTGCCAGGAAAGCCTGCCACTCTTTGTTCAGCAAACTGCCATGCTCTGCCAACCCTGGGACTTTCAATGGACTTGAATGAATGGCCTGCCATGTGGTTTGGTAACATTGGGACTGTGCATTTCTACTTGTCAACCTTGGACTTGTCAGCCTCAGCAGCCAGTAGCTGTCTGAGTGAAGAGATGCCTCTGGCTTCAGGGGGCCGGGAACAAGAGGCAGAGCTGAAGCCCAAGGTCAAAGGGCTCTTACCCAGCCCCTAGAGCCTGGCATTTTGAACTTGGACTTCTAACCTCCAAAACTGTAAGAGAATAAACTCTTGTTTGTTCAAGCCATCCCATTTGTGGTATATTCCTGTCAGAGCAACCAGAACAGTAATGGATCTCAGAAAAAGCATTATGATACCTGAATTGTGTTGATCAAAGTAGAGGACCAGTTTTCTTTGTATAGGTCTTTCATGTCTCTGGTTAGATTTATTTCTAAGTATCATCTTTGGGACGACTCTTGTAAATTATATTGTTTTCCTGATTTCCTTTTCAGAGTTTTCTTTATTAGTGTAAAGAATCCTACCGATTTTTGTGTGTTGATTTTTCACCCTGCCGCTTTGTTGAGTCTTTCAATTAGTTCCAGTAATTTTCTTGCTGAATCTTTGGTATTTTCTATATATTGGATCATATCATCTACAAGTAAACATAGCTTTACTTCTTTTTGCCAATTTGGATGTCTTTTGTTTCCTTTTTTTTGTATTATTGCCCTGAAAAAACACTACCAAAAAAAAAAAAAAAAAACTAGTATAAGAAAGGAAATGAAATCTATGTAAATGGAAGAATATATGATGCTCATTGATAGGAAGACTTAACATTGTAAAAATGTCAGTATTATCAATGATTTACCGATATAATGGAATCCCAATCCAGATTCTATCATCACTCTTTAAAGAAATGAAAACACTGATCACCAACTTTATATGGAAAGAAAGAGACTGTGGACAAGCAAAGCAGTACTAAAGAAGAAGAACAAGGTAGGAGGCTTCACATTTCCCAATCTCAAGATCTACTACAAACTCACAAGAGTCAAAACAACCTGATATAGATATGACAGACACATAGACCAATGGAACAGAATTGGAGAACCCAGAAGTAAATCCATCCATCTGTGGACAGCTGATTTTGACAAGGGCCAAAACTCATGAAAAGTAGAAAATATGGTTTCTTTAACAAATGGTGCTGTCAAAACTGGATATCCATTTGCAGAAAAGTGAAACAAGACCCATATTGCACACCATATACAAAAGCAAAATCAAGATGGATCAAAGACCAAATTGTAAAATCTAAAACTACAAACATCACAAAAAAAAAATAAAGACAAACTTAAGGGCCTAATGCATGCTGTAATACACTATCGAACATAACAAAAACCACATGAACACCAGACGATGAACTACATGGCTGGGACCTCCTTAAAATTATACACTTAAGTGCATCAAAAGATTTCACCAAAAAAGTTAAAAGAGAACCCACATACTGGGAAAAAGAAAATTTGACAATAACATATCAAACAAGGGACTAATTTCTAAAATTTATAGATAATTTAAACAACTCAACAACAAAAAGGCAAATAAATAATCTAGTTAATACATGGGCAGAAGACATGAGCAGACACTTCACCAAAGAAGATGTTCAGGTGGCCAATAAAGATATGAAGAAATGCTCACAACCATTAGCCATCAGAGAGATGCAAATCAAAACAACAATGAGATATCATATCACCCCAGCATTAACAGAAAAGTTAAAAAAAACACAGTAAACACCAAATGCTGGTGAGAGTCTTGAGAGATTGCAGCCCTCATCCATTGTTGGTGGGATTATAAAATGGTACAGTCACTGTGGAAAACAGTGTGGCACTTACCTAAAAGTTGGAAATAGAAATACCATTTGGTTCAGCAATCCCACTGTAGGTGCATATCCTACAGAAATAAAAGCCCTTAGTCACCCTTAAGACCTGGAACTGAACTAATCCTCCATGGCTCAGTTTTCAGCCAAACAATAGACAGGTCTACAAGGTGAATAAAAACACTAGGGAGGTATACACTCTTCTGAAAAATCAACCATTTGAGATAAAAAGGGCAGTATTCAAGGACAAAATTCAGAAGGCAGGAAGGATTAGAAAAGAAGGAGTAATGGAAACAAGAAACACAGAGAGGAAGGAATGAGTGGTTACACTGAGGACATTGCAATCAATGACATGAAACAAAGTGTGTATGCATTGTTGAATGGAAAACTCTTTTGCTCTGTAAACTTTCACCCAAACGACAACAAAAAGCTTTTTTTTTTGAAGTAGAAGACCACCAAATAATGAAGAGTTGTGATAGTCTATGTGGGAGCATATTAGGCCCAGAGAAGGACTGATAGGCAGAGGTATCTAAAAACACAGACTGTTCAGAAAAAAGCACATAGTTCAACACAGTTTTGGAGCATGGTGAGAATGAAGCTGGAGAGACAGGTCAGAGCCAGCACATGAAGGAACTAGATATTAAGTTAATGAGTTCATATTTTATTGATAAGATAGTTGGGAGTCATTGTTAGACTCAATGAGGATAGTGGCGTGGTTAGATCTGAGCTCTAATCAAGCTTGTTATAACTGTGGAGGACTGATTGTGAGACTATGAGTCAGGAATCAAGAGAACATTTAAAACTTTATTATAACCTAGATGAGAAATAGTGAAGGTGACAGAATGGGCATTTTTGATAAAACTGAAAAAGTACAACTTATGGCTTTCAGGAGATATATATTTAGGTAGATATGTTAAATTATTGAGTGTAGGGGTAAAGGAGGAAGAGAAAAGGGTTAAGAGGGTTGTTACACACAATATTCGCCAAGATTTATGCTACTTTGTACTAGCTCTAACATTGCACTGAATATACTTGGTTATAATTATTTGCTCACTCTATGTTTAGTATCTGTACTTTAAGAAGTACAATATTAGAAACATTTTCTGGGGTACAAAGAAATAGGATTTTAATGATAAATGTAGTAAAAGTTGCTAATGGAGCACTCTCTTGATTTGTTTTCCTGCATATAAATGAGGTTGGGTAGAAGAGTAGAATGTGAAATAATCTCTATGATTTATATTAGCCTGAAAATCCTCAAACCGTATTGTACTGTTACAACACAAGAAGCATTTAACAACTGGTTAAATGCGCAAGCTGTGCTGAAAGTAGGGGAGAAAAACAAAGCTCCAGGAATTGATGAGATACCAACGGAAAGATTTCAACAAACAGATGCAATGCCTGGTATGCTCACATCAACACCAAGAAATTAGGAACACAGATGCCTAGCCAATCAATGAGAAGAGATTCATATTTTTGCCCATTCCAAAGAAAAGTAATCCAACAGAATGCAGAAATGATTAAAAAAGTATCATGAATATCATATGCAAGTAAAAATCTGCTGAATAGAATTTAAAATGGTTGCAGCAGTACATGAACAGGGCACTGTCAGCAATTTTATGTCCTCTTCTGATTCTATTGATTTCAGATGCATCTTGGCCAAAATTGGAGAATACTAGAAAGCTGTTTACCTCTGTTATATTGAAACTAAAAAGGCATTCAATTATGGATCACAAGAGACCATGGATAATGTTGTGAAGAATACGAATTGCAGAACATTTAATTGTGCTCATGTGGAAACTGTACATAGATCATAAGTCAATAATGTGAGTAGAACAAGGGGATACAATATAGTTTAAAATCAAGAAAGGTGTTCATCAAAGTTATATCCTTTCACTATACATATTCAATCTTTATGTTGAGCAAAATAATCCAAGAAGCAGCATCAGGATTGGAGGAAACTCATTAACAACCTACCATATGCAGATTACACAAACTTGCTTGATAAAAGTGAAAAGGACTCACAAGCACTTACAGAAGAAAGTCAAAGAACAGCCTTCAGTATGGACTACACTTCAACATAAAGAAAACAAAACTCCTCATAACTGGACCAATAAGTAACATCAGGATAAATGGAGAAAAGATTGAAATTTTCAAGGATTCTTTTTTTTTTTTAATCTACAATCAATATCTACTGTATCAAAAGTCAAGATATAAAATGACATATTGCATTGGGTAAATTTCCTTCAAATGATCTTTTTTTGAAGTGTTGAGAACAAAGATATCACTTTGAGACTAAGGTGAACTTGACCCAAGTCATGGTATTTTCACTTGCCTCATATACATTCAAAAACTGGACAATGAATAAAAAAGGCCAAAGAAGAATTGATACGTTTGAATTATGGTTTCAGCATACAATATTGAATATACCATAGACTGTCACAAGAAGGAAGTAATCTGTCTTGGAAGAAGTACGGCCAGAATGCTTTTTAGAAGCAAGAATGGTGAGACTTCATCTTACTAATGTGTACTTGGGACACATTATCAGAAGGGACTAGTCCCTGGAGAAGGACATTATGCTTGGTAAAGTAGAGGTTCAGCAAAAAAAGAGATGGAGATTCCACAGGGAGTTCAATGAGATGGATTGACAGAGTTGCTGCAGCAATGTACTCAAACATAACAATTGTGAGAGTGGCACAGGACTTGGCAAGGGTTCATTGTATCAGACATATGGTCACTATGAGCCGGAATCAACTCAATGACGTCTAACAAAAACAAAAAGTCTAACCGCTAAGAGAGATATTGGTTTTTCAGCAGCAGCATTTACATCTACAGCTTTTACTTTTATATGTAACCCAAAGATATTACTGTTCTCTCTATTACTATATTCTAAAGTCCACTTCTAAATGTAAACTTTTGGATCTGTGTGCTTATGAATGTGTGTGTGTGTAAATACACATAAAGTTTAACTCCAGTAGAAGGTGTATGCTATTTTTAATTTTTTTCTTGTAATAATGATGGAAATATTTTGAGTCATTTATATTATTGTGTCCAATCTCATTTGAAGATATCAAAACAACACAATATGAAACAAAAAATATTGTCCAAATGTCCTTTTCTGCAGTGTGGTTTTCATAAGACTTGTTTGCTTCTGTGGCCATAGTTTCTTCATCCTTCTCACTTCTCTGCTCTGGGAACTTCCACTGACCCTCTTCATGTATACAATATAATGAGACAAAAGTATATATGGTACCATAGGACAGAGATTATCTTTGTAGTCCTAAAAACTAGTTTGATAGATGCTTTAAGGTAAGGATTAGTACATGTTTACTAAATGAATGACTGGTCACTTCTCCCTCCTGTGTAGAGAGAGTTGTGTCTATCAAACGCTTATTGAAAATACATAAATTCTATTTGATCTATCAAAAATAATTAAATTCTCTTTTGCTTATTCAAAAAATCGTATATAAGACTGGAAAACTTGTTCTGGAAGAACAAATCTGGAGATAGAGACAAAAATAACAAAGCAATATTGTTCCTACAAGGACACCTATGCCACCACTGTTGAACATTATTCATCCTTAGGTGTAAGGGAGTAATATAAACATCTGCCATTTTCAGATTTTTTTGGGTGACAAATGAGCTATGCTTCCCACTAGGACTCCTAAAAAGGGAGAGTGCTAAAATATACAAAGAATATTCAGAGTATGAGCAGCCAAAAGGGGGAAAAAAATTGTTTACACCAAGTGTCCCCTGGGGATGGATTTGGAAGTTTTATGCACACATGATGTGGTTGAGAATGAGCTTCAGTTCTTGTTTCTGTAGCTGACACCAAATAAATCGAGTACTGGCTCATTTGCATTTCCGTGCATTGCACAGTGATTATCCAGCTAGCCATCATCCCTGTCCCCCTCTCTCCTCGCCCCCACTATCTCTACCAACATAACTCAAGTTATTCAGGTTACAAACAATTGACAGAACGTATATGGTACTCGTGTTCCTCTGAGGAGTTAAATTGATGCTCAAAAACAAGAGATTATTGAGTAGAATATCAGTTCAAAAGAGAATTATCCCATTTTAAGTACATGATTAAAATGTGAAAGCAATTCTACAGGGAAATAGAGAAGAAAGAAAAGAAACACTAATGGGTAGTAACATTTAAGATGATCAATGATCAAAATAATCTGGATTAGAATCCCAGGTTCACCATTTAAAATTGTGTGACCTAGGATCATCATTTAACCTCTTTATGCCTCAGTTCTTCATTATTACCTAACTCAGAGGGTTGTTATGAGAATTAAATAAGTTAATAAAAAGAAAGTGCTCACAAAAACTAACTCCAGATGGATCAAATACTTTAATGTGAAACCTAAAACTATAAAGTGTATCAAAGAAAAAATAGAGGCAAACTTAGAGGCACTAATTTATGGCATAAATAGACTATCAAGCTTAACCCAAAATACACAAACAGCAAAAAATAAACTCAATGATTGGTACCTTCTGAAAATTCAATTTTTATGTGCATCATAAGACTTCTCCAAAAGAGTTAAAAGAGAACCTACAGATTGGTAAAAAAATATTCAGCAATGAGGTGTCTGACAAAGGACTTATCTCCAAATTTTATAGAAAACTCCAACACCTCAACATTAAAAAGACAAACAATCCAGTTGAAAAATGGGCAGAAGATATGAATAAACACTTCACCAAAGATATTCAGACAGCCAACAAATACATGAAGAAATGTTCACGATCATTAACCATTAGAGAAATATAAATCAAAACAACAATGAGATAACATCTTACTCCAGGACTAATAGCAAATAACAAGATAGAAAATAAAAAATGCTGGTGAGGATGTGGACAGATTGGGACTTTCATAAACTGCTGGCAGGACTGTAAAATGATACAACCACTGTGGAAATTGGTAGGGCAATTCCTTAAAAAGTTGGAAATAGAAATACCATTTGATCCAGCAATCCCATTGTTGTTGTTGCTATGTGCCGTCGAGTCAAACCAGACTCATTGCGACCCCTCCTTGGGTTTCCGAGGCAGTATCACTACGGAAGTAGGATTGCCCAACCTTCCTTCCGAGGAGTGGCTGGGGGGTTTGAA